>NC_039263.1:25462221-25721387 GCF_003368295.1 Carassius auratus | reverse complement strand
TGAGCTGGAATTCTCTCGCCCTGCGGCTCTCCAAAGTGTGGCCCGTAAACATGCAATCTTTCTCTGAGCTACACCAGACCTGGACTGTGTGGTGATCTGACAGGAGAACAGGGGAAGCTCTCTCTTCAGTCTCTCTGTTTGTCAGGGATTTGGGGAAGGACAGGTACACACAGGTACAGGTTATTCTGGTGCAGGGCGGGTCATTGGAAATTGCTAAAGTGCAGTGCTTGGCTCATGTCAGGACAGGAAAAGTTTTTAATAGAGCTGAGTTTACTAAAGAGGAAGAAGATACATGCAGTAGAGGAAAGGGCAGTGCCTGGGTTTACACCATTCTTACCATTTTTTGATCATGTTCTTGTGCTTTTATTTTTTCCAGACTTAGGGTGACTAATATTTTTTTTTGTAGTTGGGCCAGTTAAAATATTTAAAGAGCAAGTATAAAGAGCAGCCTGAATGTTGAGCGTTGGAGGTGGTTGAGTGAAGTAAAGGAGAACATGAAGAGACAATGGTGGAAAAGCAGAAACTGTAAAGGTGATTTGAATGTGGAAACAGTGTGTATCGAGTTACTCTATTGTTTTGACCTAATGTTTTTGGTTTCTTTTCGCTGGTTTTATTCAAGATAAAATGGATCATATTTAAATGCTTCCTGTTGAAGATTTTTTTTTTGTGTGCAAACCCCTGCAGGTCCTGTGTGTATTCTCTTATGGTTTATGAGATCATTTATGTGGGTTTGGCCTGAATATCATTTAGTTTGCTCTCAGTCCAGAACTAGTTTCATCCGTCCGCAAACCTAAACCACAAGAGAAACTGATCAAAACCGTTACCAGATGAGTTACTGAGTCCTCTGTAAACACAACTGGCTTGATCTGCATGTAGCCTTACGCTCTGGTGCCACAAAAACGGGACAATTATTACATGGTCTTCACAACCTTTGCATGCCACCTTTTTTGTTGTAAATCATTTACACATAGATGTCTCACTAAATTAGCACAGTAGTTTGTTTTGTGATTAAACAGCAAATGCATGTTTACTCCGCAACAGCAAAGGAGTCATTCGTCATCAGTTTGCAACTGTTTACAGCTACACTGAGAAAGAGAGAGATGAAGAGCAGAGGCTGTTTTTATGGAGGCACATCTTTTATTTCGGCAGGGGTTACCTGGGTTCAATAAACGGTGTATAAAAGCCTTTCAGACATTAAATGAAGCTGCTCTCTGGTCAAATAAAACGACAGCTTTGGTACTTCTTGTCATCGTAGACCATAGCTGCATGCATAGCCTGGAAAACTTTAATTTTCATTAAACTGAGGTCAAGGTTTGTGTGCAAACTAAATTCAGAAATGACATAATGTCTTCATAACTGTTTTTCCAGAGTGTGGATTCATTTCTAAAACTATCCACGCATGCATTTGTTTCTAAAAAGATGGGCTAAATCTGTGTTTATTTGCACACCTGCCTCTTCTTAAAAAGTAGGGTAATTCTTATAAGTTTATAAATATCATTTAACAGCAAAGCCTAATGCTTTCACCACGCATGCACACACTTGAATTGGCCTGCTGAATATTTGATAAAGGCAACTGTGTTTGTAGTAACAGCTGCCAAAGAGAGAAAGTCAAGTGCATTTTAAAATGTCATTGACTGTGTTGTGCGTGCGTGCGTGTGTGTGTGGATTTGCATTTTCGATTAGTGCACTGTGCTAAACCCCAGAGGATCGCTATCAAGCAGCTTGTTCTCGTTCTCATCCATTGTGTGCATGTCCTCACCTTCTGTCACATGGTAAACTCTGAGCTGGAGTCGTCATCTGAAGTCATGGCTGTGCTGTGACCTGCTGCGGCCTCGTACCACAAACCATAACACACCAAAAACCTCTCAGCAGTCAATCTTTGGAAAACTGGTTTGAAAACAATCATTATATTTTTTTGCAGTTGCATTTAGTAATGCTAGTGGCACAAATATTTCACACCATTTTATAGAAGTGCTTGATCTCTTAAGGTATAGCTTTATAAGACTTGAATTATTTTGGATTATTTTTTTTTTTGTGTCCTTTCTGAAGCTTGACTTGCCAACTTGTATTGTATGGAAACGAGCATCCTTGGCATTTTCATAAAATACATAAACAGACCCAGGAGCACTTGTGGAGGAGAGAAATGAAAGAATCTTGAAGCTGGGAGAAATCTGTTCTTTATTTGGCAAACATGTTTCAGCACACAGGCCTTCATCAGAGCTAAACTAATTGAAATACATTTCTGCAAACACATTTTTAATTGTGTTTTCACATTTATTTGCTGTAATTACATATGTTTTTATGGTTTTACGACTTCATTTATCCCAGTATGAAATGCAAATTTTTGGTCAATATCACTTCCTATTACTGGGAATTTTATGTTACAGTCCAACTAAAAAGAGGACATAGGATAACTACATTTAAAATGAAACCGCACTGTATTGGTTGCATCACCTCTTTTAATAACACTCCTATGTTTGGTAATATGATCTATTTCACAACAAGAGGTTTCCCCAACATAAACTTGTTTATAAGGGCATTGCATCAAACAATTTTCAGTTTTCCATGTAATGAAACTTTTAATTCTTTAAAGAAAGGAGGTTTAGAACATTTCCAGTTTAGTGTAAACTATCTCTAATAACATCACTAAACATGTTCGAGTAGTATGGCTTGTGAACACCATGTTTTGTTGTGCTTTGTCTCTTTAAATCTTGAGGCAGTCGTTGCAGATCTGCTGGAAAGTTCGATCAGCCCATTTCAGCGGGAGCTGTCCAGCGCCTCGGCTTTCAGAGGGCTTTTGTTTAAATGGGTTTGAGTGAATCTGTGTGTGAAGGTGTCAAACGTGCTCCATTACGGATCAAACAGCCAGTGAACCCTGAAACGTCCTGTAAAGAAAACCGATGCTGAAATGAGGAGGAGGAGGTGCGAGGAGCGTGGAGACACGGGGATGTGGGAGGGAATGATCTGGGATATTTTTAAAAGGGTGGAACGAGGGGACAAAAGAGGCTGTGTAGATCTGAAATAGAAGGAAAAGAGAGGTGTACGGCTGTCCTGTTGTCTGAAGCAGGAAGTGTGCTCCCTTGTGCCCTCCTGCTGATGAATTCCTGTTTGGTGACCCGGGGTCGAGTCTGAAAGTCCCTCTGCTCATCTCTCCTGTCGTCTACTTCCTTCCTCCAAGATCTGCTGTAAGCAGGACTCTGTCTGGATATTTAAATCACATCGCATCTATGCACTTTAACCTGTCAGTGACAGATGACATGTGTCTCTTCCTTTGCATCCTGTGTCCTAATCTGTGGGTCAGCGTGGCGTTTGTTTCCTTTGTTCAAGGCAAGCTGAAGTCCCAGCTTCCTGTGTTTCTGATTTCCCCAAACACAGATCCAAGACTGAATTGCTCAGTAAACAACAATTTACCCATTATCTGTGAGCCTTAACGTTTATCTCTAACCAGCTCCTGATATCATTATCTGCAGGTTAGTTTTTGCTGGTGATTTGGAAAAACGTAGCATTGCATCACTTGCTCATCAATGGATGCTCTGCAGTGAATGGGTGCCGTCAGAATGAGAGTCCAAACAGCTGCTAAAAACATCACAATAATCCACAGCACTCCAGTCCATCAGTTAATGTCCCGACAAGCCAAAACTGTGTAGATCTAAGAAACAAATCTCTCATAAACTGTCTCTTCTGGCCAAAATGTTAAAACTCCTGAAAACCATTTGCAGATAATTAATCCCGTGAACGTAAAGCACATCGTGATGTTTTCACTTTTGCTCTGTGACATATTGAATAATTTAAGATGTTGTAAAACTGTGGTCACCAGCCTATAAAATACATTTAATTGAGCAACAGAGAGCTTTTAGTCCATTTGATTTGTGAAATTAAAATTGAGCATTTAATGACTGACTGTAAATAAATGCATTTCAGCATCGCTTGTACTTCAATTTCCTTTTTTTGCAAGCTTAAAGTTAGGTTATTATGTACATGCACATATGGATTACAAATTATAGGTGTGTCTGACTTGTATAACTGAAATGTAGAATCAGATTTAGTTGTCTTTTACTTTGAATGCATCTGTATATTTTCTTGCTGTAGCTGTACAAAACCCAAATAGCTGTGTATATCTGCACACTGTGTTTTACTCTCTGGACACAGTCATGCATCTTTCTTATGTTGCAGCACATGATGTGTTGATTATTGTACTGGGATTCTGTATATGTGACATTTCATTTAGTTGTTGACACAATGCTGTAAATTTCACAGGCTCCCTCACTGTCTGTCTCCTTGTGCCGTTGTGACTTTGCACACGTAGGCCTGTGTGTGTGTGTGTGTGTGTGTGTGTGTGTGTGTGTGCATGCTGGGAAGCTGATCTTTGTAAAGGGAATAAATGCATCCACCCAGAGTGTTTGAAGTTCAGTTCACGACTAAAGATTTCCAATAATGCACCGAGGAAGCAAGAGCTCTGTACCTGCTCTTTCTGTATCTTGATTAAAATTTTTCAGATGGCATGCAGTATTTACATACAATATTGTCAAAGCATAGATGCATGTTTAGATGGTATAAAATGTATATTAATATTAAAATAGGTGCTAAAAATACTATATAATATTGCTCATTATATACTCCTTTTACTCGTGTCCTCATGAGCTGATCCAAGGTGTGTGGTCATGTTATGTTTTCCAGCTCCGCTAAAGCATGTTTACCCACAATGCAGCACTATCTGAGATGGAAGCAGACAGGAATCAACAGATAGCAGTGCTGTTTAACATCTGTGTGTTGGTGTTGTGATGTTTGTGTACACTGCTGTGTGATTGATGTCTCGCAGGTTCACTCGGTCCCATAGTGATGACCCTTTTGTGTATTTTAGTGTCTCTTCTCAGAACCCGCTGTGACCCTCTCGGGGTCCCCTGCATTGCCCACCGTGTCTCGATTTTCCGTTCCCAGAATCCCGCTCAATGCTTTTCCCATACATGCATTTGAATGCTCCTGCGTCGTCCATTCTGGGTTTCGTGCACAAATATAAGCACTCCTAAATCTAAACTGACATTTTCAACATCATAACAGCCGTTCTTCAAGCACTGTCATTTGTAAATGCAGAACAGATCCGACCGACTGAACTCGTCGCAGTGCATTCTGGGATCAAGTGTGCATCTTATAAGGCAGCATAACTCTTCTTGGTTACGAGTCTCACACTGTGAACGAGTCTTAGTTTTCTCTCAGTTTCCCCTGAGCTCTGGGTTTGTAGTGGGAAGATGCTGTTTCTGTGTAAAGCCTGTTTGATAAGTGATCATCATCCTCGCTCAGATGTGACTGATTATTCTCTGTCCCTCAAACACATGCAGCTTAGTCTCTTTAAAGCCGGTTCAGTCCTGGTGTGTCGTCCTCTTCATATTGTGATCAGCGTCAGGCTCTGAACGAGCGCCCGACTCTAATGCTCTCTCTCTGTTGATGTAGTCTGATATGCATCTCAGTAAGGACTTGGGTTATTACTCATGTAAGTTGTGTCATTTCCTGTGAGTGAAAACAAAATATAAAGCCACTTTTTCTTCTTTTTCTTCGGTGGTTGCATGTAACAACAAACATAAACTGTGACTTCCCTAAAGTGGTTGTGTCAGATCTGTCTGAATCTGTTCTCCGAATCGTTCAAATGACTCGCTCACTAAACTTCAGGTCACTCCTTTTTAAATTAGAAATTAGGAAAATTGCTATCTAGGTTGGATGATATGGTTTTAAATAAACTGTAATAATGGAAAAAATATGTATCAATAATTGAATTTATAATAAATAATATTTAACTTTCAAAATAACAAATAAATAAAATAAAATCTATATATGTATATATATATATATATATATATATATATATATATATATATATATGTGTATATATATATATATATATATATATACATATACATATATATATATACATATACATATACGGAGAGAGAGAAATGAATAGAAATAAATCCATATTTATTATATATATATATATAGAGAGAGAGAGAGAGAGAGAGAGAGAGAGAGAGAGAGAGAGAAATTATTTAATTGAATATATTTAATTGAATTTATAAATACAGAAATTAAATATAATTACATTTTTTAAATAAATATAACATTTAATACATAAATATAGAATTAATAGCATATTTAGAGTGGGAACATTTTTGTGACACATCAGGACACAGATTTAAGGGCCATAGAATATACTGTACAATTTGTACAGTATAAAAACCATTACGCCTATAGGATGTCCCCACTTTTCACAAAAACAAACCTGTGTGTGTGTGTGTGTGTGTGTAATAATATATAATGACAAATACTGCTGTGTTCTCTGATAGTGGGAGGCAAAAGAAAAGAAACACTGGGCTAGAGGAGTGCAGTATATCAGACTGAAGGAGAGGAGTGTTTGACTCCTCATCTGCTTTTCATAAGCAGTGTGAGGTCTACAGAGATCAACATCTGGCAATAATACCCAACACACACTCACACACTCAGAGGGAAATATCTCACATTTCCCAGCTGGCTGTGTGGGTCAAGGCTCTCTCTTTTCTCTTGCTTGTGGTTGTTCTGGTTTGGATTCTTGGATCCCTCCCTCACTCGGAGCACCTTGTTTATGAATGTACAAGTATGATGGTGATTGGTAATGATGTTTGATGTTCTTCTCTCTCTGTCTCCGTAGCCTCATGAGTTTGACGAGTGCCGGTTGGACATCAGCGTCAATGATAGCGTGTGGTATCTACGTGCTCAGGACCCAGAGCACCGCAACCAATGGATCGAGTCCATCGAGCAACACAGGGTGAGTGTCTATCTCTACCCAGCATGCTCTTCTCTCACGCAGCCAGACTATTGACTATCAGTATAAAGTCTGGTTTCTTCCTGAGAACCGCTTATGTCCATGCAATCTGATTGATATGTTAAACAACCAACGCTTTTGTTCTGGTGTTTTTATGTGGCAATTTGGGTGAATTAATCAGAAGTTGGACATAACAGTAAGACATTGCTGTCTTGTTTACCTTGTTACTCAAATAGTAAACTCGGAGTGGGTTAGTCACCCGTCTCGAAGCTGCTTGCTGAGTCATAAAACTAAATAACATAACATCTCGAGATGAGAAATCAGAAATAAAAGACTGACTGTGTGTGAGATTATGAGTGGGATTCAGTCTGTCTGCATCATCTGAGCACTGAAGTGACTTAGAGACACACACACACACACATACACACACACACAGACAGGAAGTCAGTTTAGGTCACAAACACACAATTCTATGGAAACGCAAATAAAAACAATGAATGGTGAGCACGCAATGTGCATGAGTGAAGGAACCAGTGGCATATCTGTAGTAAATACCCCTAGAGAGAAAGGATGTGGGCAGATAGAGACAGCGCAGGGGGTGGGGTGAGGACCGAAAACTTCTGCGGTAGAAATCAAACTCTTCAAGTGTGGAAAAACAAAAACAATCACAGGCTGATGAGGGGAAACGATAGGATATGAATCATGAAATGAGCTACTGAGTGATGAAAAACTTGAGATAAGGACTTATTGAAGGATTTTAGACTCTCTCTCTCTTTAATCCTTTAATATAAAAGTGATATATATAATATATATAAAATAAATATATTTGAATGCATAATTATATGATTAATTATGCTTGATAAATAAGTGTTTAATATTTTAAAAACAATTAAATGAGTTTATATATTTTATTATTAATTTATTTTCATTAATTTACAAATTTACTAATAAATAAATAAGAAAATAAAACCTTCACTGAAGTAATTCATAAAGGTAAAAATGAAGTACATGAATGTTTTATTTTATTTGTTGATTTATTTTAAATAACCTAAAAATAAAACAAGTATAAACTAATAAATATTTAAATATTTATATACAAATAAATAATCAAATGTAATAATTCATTTTTAAATATTTAATGTATTACTTTTAAGTGAACATATTATTCATTCCTTTATTTTTATTAATAAAAAAATAATGAATTAGTAAGTGATTTTAAATAAATTATTTTATAATTTCATAAAAATACTTTATTTGATTTTAGCTGTATATTCCTGTGTGTGAGGTGTGTGTGTGTTGCTCTGCCTCTTTCAGCGTCTGTTTGCTGAATTTGCACAAGTGTTCGTGTCATGAGGACACGCCCTGATCCACATGTGCTTCTGATTTCTGCCGCCCAAGAGAGGAGGAAGGGGGTTACACACACACACACACACACACACAGTTCCCCATCCATTCATTCTTCTCATGCCTCGAGGATGACCCCTCTCAGAAAGTGACTCACACACACATACAGCTCTTCTCGGTCTGAATCACTGCTGACCTTCTTCCCAAGGACACTTTCCTTCTGTCTATCATCTCATTAGGGTACAAGGGAATAGTCCTGAGTCACACAGACCAACTTCAGCAATGATTGCTTTCAATTCAGACCCCATTATATGACTTTACAGGTGGATTTTTCACTGGATTTTTCCTGTGCTGCAGGAATCTGACTGCAGAAATAATACATAATAACAGTGTGTTTGCAGCTTTAATAACAAATCTGAGTTGCGTGAGGATATGACATGGACCTGTATGGGTGGAGCTGTTCAGATCTGTGTGTAATCTGTCCATCTAATCAGAGCTGTATTGTGTTAAGCCTTTCACGCTCACTGTGACAACAGCACACACTCCCAATAGAGCTACTGGAAATGAGACGTGCGCTTGTGTATCTAAAAGATGTGCTTGATTTCATCTCCTATAATCTCTTTTGTGCAGAGTCCATGGCTTTAAAACATCAGCCCTGGCTCGGTCCTCTCTAGGGTTATTATGCTAATTAAAACTAAAACCATTACAGGAGAAAATATTGCTGTCACTTGAAATAAAATACATTTTTAAAATATTTTATATTAAAATATATATATATATAAAAAAAAAAAATATTAAGTTAGTACTAAAATATGTAAAACTTAAATATATATATATATATATATATATATTAATGAAAATGTAACAAATTAAAATATAAACAGAAAATATAAAAATCGCCAATTGAAGATGTGTGTTATTTTAGTATAATTCAGATAGCATTATAGTAATAATATTAATATTTAGAACCAGTTTCTTATTTTTAGATTTATATTAAAAAAAAAATGTAGTTATCAAGTTGAACTTAATTAAAATGAGAAATGTTGCCTCGGCAATTAGCTGAAATAAAGAGTTTATTATTATTTAAAAGTGATAAAGATGTTTTATTTTATTTTTATTTTATTTTTTGCTCCAGTTAAAGTTTTAGTCAACTATAATAACCCTGTTCAAAATATTAACAAAAACTATATCAGTATATTAATGCTAAAATAATACTGCACACAATATATTTTAATAATACTGCTGCTGAATTAAACATGACACTGATTATAATGCCTTCTCATTTTTCCTCTCCTGCTGTCTTTTGCAATCACTTGATTAGGTTTATTGATTGATTGTGTGTGTGTGTGTGTGTGTGTGTGAGAGAGAGAGAGAGAGGGGATTAATGGATGTTATTATCCTGAAGTTTATCTTCTGCGCAACAGTCTCTGAGGCTATAGATTGTGTAACAAAGATGCAGACGTTGTTATTGTTTTCTGATTGGTCAGTGGAGGCGTTATCAATGCTATAGTGACAGTAAGAGTGCTCTTGATTGGCTGGAGTGAATGCAGGATTGGCCTGTCTTTGGTTGAGACACTGAATGCTTCTTCTCTGCTTCTATCCTATAGTTACCTCAGATTGTGTCCACTCAACTGTACACGCGCTCACTGTTGCCATCTAGTGCTGGACAAGATTTATTTCCTTACTAAAGACAGTGTGTATGTTCAGTATACTATTGACTTTTTCTATTTCTGAACGCACATGATGGAAATTTACTACTAATCACAGAAGTAGTAAAGTACTACTACTGACGAGATGTGCATGACAATCACATGAGATTTATCATGCAGCCCGATTACTAATAAACATTCAAATGTACATTTAGCTGCACAAGCATTTAAAATGCACATAAGCAACTTTTTAGTAATAAAATAGGAAGTTCATATTCCAATTTGTTATTCAAAAAGCATTTAACAGTGTCTGTAATAAAACCTTGTTTTCATGACTTATCTAAACATACATTATCGGTTAAATAGAAAAAAAATGTTTTCATGAATTTGTAATGCAGTCTATATATTTAGCAAAAAGACCTTATTTTTTATAGACGTTTCTCCAAAACAAAAACATATTGTTTTACATATTGGTTTTAAAAGTAATGTATACTATGTAGCATACAGCAAATAGTACTCTAGGATGAATTAATCTGGGTTTTAGGTTAACTTTTGTGGTAGATGAACTGAGATATTGATTTTCCGTTGTTATGAATCTTATCTGCTCTTACAGTTGTACATTTATTTAATAACACTAGATTGTTTTGACTGTAAAGCCATGTGTTTACAGGTGGCTCTTATCTACAGGAAAGGTTTGTTTGTGCAGGTATGTGTGTGTTCCTTTTCTCTCTGGGCTTTGTGTTCGGTGTGTGTGTGTGTGTGTGTGTGTGTGTTCAGACTGAACTCCGATCCACTGGATTCGTTTCAGTATGCGGAACATCACAAGGGAAGTCGTTGATTCAGATCGTATTTCTTTCCCTCTTTCCCAGATTGACTGTAATGAGTGAGTTTATTAGCGTGGTACAGAGGTCAGATCTGTTCATGATGAGGAAAGATCCTGTAACCTGGTCTTGTGCCGTCCTGCTCTGCTCAGACGCCTCGTGGGGATACAGTCATTGTGTGTGTTTACGCTGCTAAAGAAACTCAGAAACTATTTTCAGAGGCTGTTACTCATGAAACGAGCCACAGGAAAGCTCTGAGTTCATGGAAAGTGACTCTCTGGACTGTGTGTGTGTGTGTGTGTGTGTGTGTGTGTGAGTGAGTGACGTATCCTGAAGATGAAGTGGAAATTGTTCAGCGCACACACACACCAGTTTATGTTGTTTTCTAAAGTGTCATGTTTGACTGTGTAAATGACAATGTGAATATGCAGTCCACACTTCCTATATATATATTAAATATCGGTTTCTAACTTGAATATATATAATTTGATATATCATTTGTCTTTATATTTATTATTTTATTACATAATATAATACATGATATATTAATATTATTAAAACATGGAAGAGATTTGATTTATGACTTGATGTTTTATTGCGTTGTGGCAGACTTTTGAAACTTTCGTGACAAAGCTCTTGTGGATATCACATTAACCTCTTATCTCTCTCTCTCTCTCTCTCTGTCTCTCTCTCTCTCTCTCTCTCTCTCTCTGTCTGTCTCTCTCTCTCTCTCTCTCTCTCTCTCTCTGTGTTTAGGCCGAGTCCGGTTATGGCTCCGAGTCCAGTTTGAGGAGACACGGCTCCATGCTGTCCCTCACATCAGCCACCAGCGGATACTCCGCCACCTCCACCTCCTCCTTTAAGGTGAGGACACAGAGAAAACCTCCATCATCGAGCGATGCCAATAAGGTAATAATTCATCCCTCTCTACTCTGAACTCATAGTTTGTGTTCATGACCCACAGAAGGGTCACAGTCTGCGGGAGAAGCTGGCGGAGATGGAGACGTTTCGAGACATCCTCTGCAGACAGGTGGACACGCTGCAGAAATACTTCGACGGCTGCTCTGACGCCGTGACCAGAGACGAGCTCCAGAGAGACAAGAGTGAGTAGACTGCTGTGTGTGGGAGAGACGAGGATATCGAAAATGCTGACAGACCGCGATGTCCAGATTCCTCTGCATGGGTGCCGTCGCTCTTGTTTCAGCACAATGGCCTGTTGATTCACACAAATGATCAACTGCCTCTTTTGTTCGTCCTAGTCCTCTCGCTCTGCGTTGTGTACTACAGTATGTGTCCAGTCTCAGTATGTGAGTGGGCCGATCTGAGCACCACCAACCACAGGGCCATGAGTTCACACTGATCGTGTCTGTGTGTGTTTTCTCTGCTCAGTCGTGGAGGACGATGAAGACGGTTTCCCTAACACTCGCTCCGATGGAGAATTCCTGCATAACAACAACAACAGCAAGGAAAAACGTGAGTGTCTTGACTGATTTCTCATGTAGCCGAGGTAATCGCATGGAGTTGAATCCTCTACGAACTGATTTCTGCATGTGGGAAACTTCAGCGGGTTTTTTCACGCTCAATGAGTTCCTCTCTGATTCGGCTCGAGGAGACAGTTCTGGGGCGCAGTTTGTCCCTTCGTTTACTCCGGTCATTTGAGCCTGCTGTAATGAATTGTGTGACATCTATAACATAAAGTCAGCTTGTCTCCAGTGGAGCTGTGTTTGAGGAGATGTCTTTGAGTTGTGCATTTGGGATTTGTATAATATAACAAAGAATATCAGATGTGTTGCACTGTGTCCAAACCAAATATGACAAGTTTGTTTTGTCTTTATTGAAAACCAAACTATATATTTGTGTGTATGTGTGTTTAAAGATTTAAACATAGATAATGCATATAAAAAAATATATAATGCATGTAGAATAGTAAATATTAAAAATGCTTTAAAATACATATTCAGCTGCTGGCTGGAATAAATCCCCAGAAAACAGAGATTTGATGTAAGGCTGATGTTTTATTGCATCGTGCCTGATTTGGAGTCTGTGTAACACTGTCTGGCTAATGAATGTCTTTGTGTTTGGAGTGTGACTGGGTTTGTTCTCTCTCTCCATCAGTTTTCCAGTGTTTGAGTCATAAAGGCATTAATGGGATCGATTTTAAAGGAGAGGCCATCACGTTCAAGGCGACCACGGTGGGGATCCTGGCCACGCTTTCTCACTGCATCGACCTGATGGTGAAGAGAGAGGACAGCTGGCAGAAGAGACTGGATAAGGTACGTAGCTCGGGCGTCAGACAGAGCCTCATGTTTCCCTGACTGTGAAAATAAAACACATTTATTGTAGTGTGAAGCTAAAAATAAAGATGCAGAGTTAAGTCATGCGTGAATGAGATCTGGTGTCAAATCATGGCAGGTTTTTATAACTTTGACAGAAATATTTTGTATTGATGCTGTATGTGAACAAATATGATACATTAGTGAGCCGAGGAGGGTTTTCCATGACTATTACTTAACAGAATTGACGACTATTCACTTTCACATTCTTGTATTTTCAAATTTAAAAAACTTTTTTTTTTTCATGAAAAAAAACTGTCACCCACTGACATAGAAAAAAATGCAACTGAAGTCAAATGACCCATGGCTAGTCCACACAAGCATCACATACTGGTGCAACTAATCGACCCGTTTGTGCAAACTGAAATCAGGCTGAAAAAAATGTAAATATAAATATTGGATGAATATGTAAACAAAAGTTAGACTAAAATTGAAGCTGAAATTATTGAAACTGAAAATTATAGAAATATAAAAATTACAAAAATTATAGAAATATACTAATTACTAAAACTAAATAAATAAAAATACAAAATTAATACTGTACAAATAATACATAAAAACTAAAATCAAAATGAAAAATATCAATAAATATATCAAAATTCTACATAATGCAATACTAAAATGACACTGGAAGAAACTAGAAAAAAAAGTATATAAGAAGAAAATTTTGCATGACACCAGTGTTACAGGACTCTTTAATAAACTCATAATGTGCATATAGCTCTCCTGTACTACTGCTAGTCATATAGTGAAATAATATTTTATTTAAATCGCTATACTTCCAGTGCAACTATTACAAATTCTGCAAGTGCTGGTCATTTCTAGATAAAAATCTTATCTGAAATCCAAAAAAAAAGGAAAGCAGTGAATGAATAAGTGCTGCAGTATCTTTACCAGCGAAGACCTTCCTCCGGCAGTTTAATGGGTTTGTGTGTGAATGTGGAGCGTGTGATACAGAGCTGGAGCTGAATTCATCTGTCCATGTGTCTCAGTCAGCAGCATTCAGCACAATACTGAAACATTCAATTTAGAGCCAGAACACAGGAGTTTTGCTTCTGTCTGAACAGTCCTGCACCGAGACCAGATCACACAGAGACCAGATCTAAACATCAGTGTTTAGTCACTCTCTTGCTTCCTACAGGAGATGGAGAAGAGGAGGAGGGTGGAGGAGGCGTATAAATCAGCCCTGTCCGAGCTGAAGATGAAGTCTCACTTTGGAGGACCTGATTACGAGGTGGGTTCGGTTTACGCCGCTGTATTTGGTGAAGTAGACAGAGCTGTGTTTGTCTGGAGATGTTGATCTTGTTCTGTCCATCAGGAGGGTCCAAACAGTCTGATCAATGAAGACGAGTTCTTCGACGCTGTGGAGGCCGCTCTGGACCGACAGGACAAAATAGAAGAACAGGTGTGAAAATACTGACATTCACCCCCGGTTTCACAGACCAGCCTTAAACCTAGACCTAGACTAAAATATAAATCTAAGAAACTCGCGCTGACTGATCTTTAAACATGTCTGTGCCGTTGTTTTGTCTAAAGATGCACACCAGTAATGTTTTTTCTTAGGCACGTTTATAAAAATGACTTAAACGTCCTAGTTGAACTAATTAAGTTGGTATTTTCTATTTTCATTCAATTATTAAAATTTAACAACACACACACGTTCAATAGTTTTCTGATATTGTTAAATAAAATATTGTGATGCTGTTGCATGTTCCCCAGGCTTATTTAGAGCTTGTTTATAATTAAAAATCCCACGCTGAACACAATTTTTATTTGTATTTTCCTGGATATTAACACATTTAATATACACATTTTTTTGGTAAACTTTTTATTGCCTTTCTTTGAAAGTATTATTGTATCAGCAATATCCAAGATCAACTAACCTATAATTTGAATATATTGATATATTAGTATGTATATATTTATATATTAATTAGCATTAGAATCTATTTACATGCATATCTATATACCCTTTTTTTAGTTTAAAAACTCATAAACCTCATGTTTTGATGCTATGAATAAAAGCATCTGCTAAATGCATAAATGGAAATTGAATGAGTGTTTATTTAATGTAAAGCAAATATATATATATATAAATAATAAGTTTATAGTCTGTTTATTATCTTTAATGCATCCTCACTCTTATATTGAGCAGGATTCATCATTGCGATTTATTCTAAGGAAAATAAATAATAAATAAATAAATGATTATTAACCAATAACACATTAACATTTGACCATCCAACCGAAAGCCAGTGGATAAAATCGAGTCCTTTCTGATTATTCAGTTTCACTCTTAAATGCCTTGTTATATATTTGTTTGATTATTGTATGTGTTTTTCTAGTCTCAGTGTGAGAAGAGCCGGATACAGAGGAGCAGTTCAGTGCCTTCAGGAGACGTCTTCTCCAGCGTGGGCTCTCACCGATTCGCTGAGAAGGTCAGCTCATTCTTCTCTTCCTGATGGTCTGTTGACCTCTTCCTGTGTCCCTGTGGTGCTCTGTATTTCTGTCTTGTTCTCTCTGGGGGTTCTTCTCCTGATGAAGCTGCGTTTCTCTCTTCATCCTCACCCGTGTAGCCCCCCTCTCGTCCTTCCTCTCCCTCTTCTTCTGCTGTAGCCTTCACTCCTTCTCTGCATGAGCACAGATTCAGTGCTGAGGTAACAGCGCCCTCTAGCACACTCATCCAGAACTGTTATAGCATGAGATGCATCTGACCTACTAGTCAACGCGACTTCTTGCTTAATGCAAGTGTCCTGCATTAAAAGATACAAGGAAACATTTTTATTTTTATAAAAAAAAATTTAACTTTTATTAAATATCAATTGTATATAATTATATAGATATTTATTTTGTTTGTGCAAAATAATATTGTACGCAACTGATTGAGATATTGTAATTAAGACTTGTTTTTGTAAAATTCTCCATGAATATAACCTTTGATGCTTATATGGTATATAATAAATAAATAAACATTTTGGGCATCATCAAAAAAAGATTTTAAAATGGTCTTAAGTTAGATTTTTTTTTCTTTGCAGATTTACCACAATATGTTGTTTTGGGGAAAAAAAATTCTGCTAATACATAAATTTAATACAAATGCAAATATTTTCAGCTTTTTTAAAATGTCAAACAAATATATTAAATAAAATAATCTCAGCTTCCTACTTTGTCAGTATTTTTGGGCATTATCTTAATGTGGTTCTGATGCTGTGCTAATGCCCAAAACTGCAGTCAGTCAAGGTTTTAAAACACAGCCAGTCATTTTATTGGCAAGTCTGCATGATGGACAAACACACACGGTTTAAATAACACAGTCTGCCCCGGTTCGCTTTTTGTGTGCCTTTTAAATCTGCAGCTAATAATGCCTTCTATTGCTTTTTAATTTGATAATTTGCATGTTTCATACCTTCTAGGAATTCTCTTCAGGTCACCTTGAAATCAAAATGCAGCTCATTTGCTTTAATTCGTGTTCCTGGTCTAATTATTCATTCATCTGTAGGTGTTTGTATCATGTAAATAAAGTGCTGATTAAATGGCTGCTTGTAAAACCAGTAGTTTAATGCTGATTAATGCGTATGATATGACAAGCAGCCTGTGAGCTTTGAGATATTTGCTTCAGAAAAGTGTGTGTGGTGGTGTTTCAGGAGGGGAGTAGTTTTCTTTTTGAAGTACAGAAGTAATCAACATTACAGAAGAGCAGGGGTTTGTCATGTGTAGTCGGTATTGTGTAATGCTGACTTTCATTGTTATTGATCTAGATCTAGATTGAGAAGGCGTGACCTCTGACCTTGTTGTTCTGCTGTGTTTTGGACAGGTGGAGGAGATGGTTCAGAATCACATGACCTACTCGCTGCAGGACGTGGGTGGAGACGCTAACTGGCAGCTGGTGGTGGAGGAGGGAGAGATGAAGGTGAGATGGATCTGATGTGTGTGTGTGTGTGTGTGTGTTAGTTTGACCTGATGTGTGTGCTTGAGCGTGTGTGTTCGTCTCTCTCAGGTGTACCGGCGCGAGGTGGAGGAGAACGGCATCGTGCTGGACCCTCTGAAGGCCACGCACTGTGTCAAAGGGGTCACAGGTCACGAGCTCTGCCACTACTTCTGGGACACGGATGTTCGTAACGATTGGGAGAGTGAGTATAAATACACACACACACACACACACACATTAAAGCTTAGAAACATGATCAGCACTGAATCAGTGAGAGCTTTTCTACACTAAACATTTCATCAGTGGCTCAGCAACCGTTATTAGTCATTTTACGAAAATGTGATAATTACAAAAATAATGTCTATTCTTGTTATTTACCAATTGAATATGAAATAATATTTTCAGTATGTTAAACTAAATTAAATCTCAGAAGTATATATTATATTGATGTTCACCATATCATGTATTAATCAGGTATAATAAGATAAGTATATAGATGTTATGTTAATATTAGTCATGTTATCCTCACACACACTACTGTTACTGTAATATTTAAAATTGAAAAAATGTAAGTCTTTGAATTAAGTCTTTTCTGTTCAGCAACGCTGCATTTATATGATTAAAATGCAGTTAAAACTAAAATAAATGCTTTCTTCTCTAATAGATTTTAAAATGTAATTTATTCCAGTAATGCAAAGCTGCATTTTCTGCAGAGGCCGTTTGAGTAGTGATTGTGTTATTTTAATTATTTCTGTACAATTATAGTTTTTAGTAATTGTGTGTTTGTTTATATTTAGGTTAGTGTAGTTTCATTTCAGTTTTAGCTTTTATTTATTTTGGTGCTTAAACGTATATCATTAATCATGGAGCACATTCAGTGACCCTGTGAAGACACCATGCTTTCACAGTCCGTATAATTCAGCTGTACCTCCTAATGATCACTGGTGCAATCGATAGTGGTGCATCATGGGTAGAATTACTCCTGTTGACTTCAGCGTTATCAGCTCTCGTTTCTGTCTCCTTCTCCAGCTACTGTGGAAAACTTCAACATCGTGGAGACGCTGTCTGATAACGCCATCATCATCTACCAGACTCATAAGGTGCGAGGAGCTCACGCTCTCTCCTCGTCCTCGTCCTCGCTGTGATTGGATTGATTGTGACCAAGTGTTTTGTGTTTTGTTCGTGTTTAGAGAGTGTGGCCAGCGTCCCAGAGAGACGTCTTGTACCTGTCTGCCATTCGTAAGATCATAGCCAACAACGAGAACGATCCCGACACATGGCTCGTCTGCAACTTCTCAGTCGAGCACGAGAATGCCCAGGTGAGTTCATTTAATGCATTCATGGCTTTTGTGGCTCAATTCTGACTTGTATATGTTTATGGCTCACGGTTTTGTTGTTTTTGTCCTGGTGTAGCCGAACAACAGATGCGTTCGTGCTAAAATCAACATTGGGATGATCTGCCAGACGCTGGTCAGTCCACCAGAGGGAGACAAAGAGATCAGCAGAGACAACATCCTGTGCAAAATCACATACGTGGCCAACGGTTCGAGAAACCTCTCACCTACAGTCTTCATGAAATAGCTATTAAATCACCTGAGATAAAGAAAAACATGACTGTTTAATAATGCATGAATCTGTAAATAAGTCTGATTGTTGTGTGTGCAGTGAATCCTGGCGGCTGGGCTCCTGCGTCTGTCCTGAGGGCCGTAGCCAAGAGAGAATATCCCAAATTCCTCAAGCGCTTCACTTCCTACGTCCAGGAGAAAACAGCTGGGAAGCCCATCCTCTTCTGAGCACCAGGTGACCCAAACTACATCTGATGATACAGAGAGAGAGAAACATGTCAGCCAGAGACAGACTTTTAACTTTGTTGTTATTTAAGCTTATATTAAAATATATTTGTATTATTTACTTTAGATTATATTATTGTTGTTATTGTTTTTTTTTTTTTGTAATAAATGTATTATTATACTATTTGATATATATATATATATATATATATAGTCATTAAAAAGTCATTACTATTGGTATTTTACTATTGGTATTTTATTATTATTTTACTATTATGGTTATAAAGTATTTAATTATATATTATTATTTTCACTATAGATATTTTTTGTTATTTCTTTATTGTTGTTATGCATTTTCATTAATTATGTTATTGTGTATTTAATAATATATTATTATTCTTTTTTTTTATATTATTGGTATTTTTATAATTATGTATTTTACTAGTTATGGTACTCTATTTAATAATAATATTATTTGCATTATTATTTTAACATTATTAATCATATTATATTATTGTTCTTTTTACTATTTATTTCTATTAATTGTTACATTGTATGGGTCAAAATGATACATTTTTCTTTAATGCCAAAATCATTAGGATATCAAGTAAAGATCATGTTCCATGAAGATATTTTATAAATATCAAAAAATTATCATCATTAGTAATATGCATTGCTAAGAACTTAATTTGGACAACTTTAAAGGTGATTTTCTCAATATTTAGATTTTTTTGCACCCTCAGATTCCAGATTTTCAAATAGTTATATCTCGATCAAATACTGTCTTGTCATAACAAACTATGTATCAATTAAATATTATTTATCCAGAAAATTTTGAAAAATGGACACTTATGACTGGTTTTGGACTGGTTGGCTCATTAAAAATGCGTTCTGGATTAATTGTAAAGGTTTGATAGAACTAATATGAAATTCTTTATTTGTGATTGTTTGCAGTTCCCCAGTCCTGCTGTCGGTGTGCCGGAGCACCTCCAGTTCCCGCTCTCTCCTCTAGTTTCAGCGCCCTCTAGTGACTCAGAAGACTCATGGCGTCCCTTCTCCACAGGAAGCCCCGCCCATCCACAGACGCTTGATGCCCTTCTGTAGCACCACACTAGCTCACACAGACAGAGGACTAGAGATGCCACACGCCAATGTCTGTCCCATGTCTTCTGCCAGAGATCTATATTGATATGAATATATATGTATGTATGTATGTAAGTAAGCGAGATGGGAAGAGTTTATATATACCGGAGAGTTTTGAAGCTGAACACGTGAGACCGGCTCGGTTTTAGTCTTCAGCTTTGCTCTCGTTGTCCTCGTGTAATTGTTGTTTGGGGAAATCAAAGGCATGTTTGTGAGTGAACTCTATGAAGCTGCCTTTCGTCTCCATGTTGGCCGTCTCTTGAATGAAGCGCAGCATCTGCTGCTGACGAGGAGACGCTTCATTTCTCTCTTGATTTAGTTCTGTGTCTCGGCAGCTGATAGACTGTAGCACAATTCCAGATCGATCGGGACCGGAAGAGATTTTTTAATATGTCAGAAAAACTTTGCGCGCCGATTATTTGTATATAATTTCATTATTGCTTCTTACCTGACTAATGCGACTCCATATGCCTTAGTGTGTGTGTGAGACTGAGAGGAGTGTACCGACTAGAAAAGTGCCTCATTATTCATCTTGCTGATCTTACCGCCCCAAAACTACAGCCAGAAACCAACCTGGCGTCCTGTAGTGTGCATACTAAGATCATTTCATATTGATTTCTTACCTCAAGTTATTATTTAAACCTGATTATACAATCAGACTGAGTCGTCAGAAGAGCTTCCTCTAATTGGAGGACGCCAATCAAATTCACTGTCCAATAGGGAGAAGCGGTTCAAATTAGGGGCGTAGATGATACGTAGATGTAGATCGGGTGAATTAGTTGCATTTATTTATTTTTTCTTGATTAAATGTATTCTTCTTAAGTGAAAAACTAAATGTCACGCATTAATAAACAATCTTACAAGGCACAAATTGGCCTATTTTTGTCTCATTTTCCAGTAAAAATACCTACAGATTCTTGAATACATTTACTCGAGAAGCAGAATTAAGATATTAAGTCGTTTTTATAGAAGTATGCTTAAATCAAGAGTCAGTGGGGTATATTATTTTATGCCTAAAATAAGAAAACAAATCTTCAGATCTTTTTGTTTCTACTTTGACTTAAATATTTTAGCCCACTGACTGATATTTTTCTTGATTTATGGATGATTTCACTTCAATTTTATCTATTTTTCAGAAAAGGTTTGCATTTACAGTATAAAATACAATTTCTTGATCGTTAGATATCAGTCTTGTTTTCTGAAAAATAAATTAAAATACATTTGAGTTTATTAATTAAAAAAGTAATCTTTCAGTGGGGTTAAAGATAAATGTTTTTCTCTTTAAAATAAATGTATTTTTTAGCCCACTGCCAAATATTATTGTTATAATTCACTTTATTTACATACATTTTTCAGAAAATGTTTGCATATATTTAGCATCTACTGTAGTAAAATGACTTGATAAAATTTGTGCATGCTCAAAACAATAATAATAATAATAAAATCTTGTTTTACATTTGAATTAGATGTTTTTTAAGCATACATTCACTTAATTTTGATAAATATTTCAGAAAATGTTCTCCTATAAATGTATGATTTATGAATCTTTTGATATTTATACTGGAAAACGAGACCAAAAAAAAAAAAAATTGAGCAAGAAAATGATTTTTCGCAAAAACGGCAAAAGCTTAAAAATTTTTTGCTAAACATTTTCATTGGTCAAACTGTTCCCATGATAGACTGTTAAAGACACCTTAGTGGACGACGAGTAGAGCCGAGTATTGACGATTTCTAAAACGCCACACTCGTACAACTTTAACATTCCAGACACTCGCTGATCCCGAATGTACGAATCCACCGGAGGCAGACCCTGTCGCTTTAACTAACACACACCTAGCGAGTAGAGCGTTTGCTGATTGGAGGGTTTATCGGTGGAAACGGCCAATCAGGAGAGGCGTTCTGCTTGTGTGTGCGGCCGTCTCATACAGTCTCGTGTGTCATTAGTTGCGTTTGCACTGAATGTAATGTGGTTGGGGTTCAGATGGTTCGTGTACATAATAACGTCGTCACACTAAAGGTGTCAGAATGAACATGTACTGTGAATAGAGGGCGAGAGGAATAAAATGATTGACATCTTTCTGCACCTCTGACTCTTGTGTCATTCGTTCTGCTTGTTTGGATCCATATTCTCTTTCATTAATGAGTTTTAAAACTCTCACATGCAACCTCAGTGTTTGATTCTGATATTGTTGTAAAGTGTAAATTATTGATTGATTTATAATACTTTTGATTATTTGTAATACTTCATTTGTTGTTAAACATGTAAGTGGTCAGTTACAGTCTTATTGACAACTTTGCCACTAACCAATGAAATGTGCCGTGGGCGGAGCTATACTTGTAGCCCCGCCCCATTCTGCATGCACACTTGAATTCAACTGCAGGTTTTACAGTTCTCATGGGTTGAACAAACCAATTTTTTCTTCGATCTTTTGAATGGTCTTTGTATCATTAAAACATTCAGCCCTGACAAGCCACCCAATAAAAACTGATCATTAAAAAAAAAAAAAAAAACTATTGTACACAAAGCAAATACTCATGTTCATTTGTCCGGTTTAATTTTTTATAAACGGTTAACAAAAATATGGTGATAATTTAAAAATATGCTCATCTGATCAGTGGTTTAGCGAGACAAAGCAAGACACAGATATGGCTTCATCAGCACTTTCTATGGTCAGAAAGTGAAACGATTTGCTTTTGTTGACAAAAAGTCATCAATTCATACAGCGGCAACAAACGCATGTTTTTAGTTACACACACAACATTCACACTCAAGACTATAAACTCAAATGACTTATTAAAGTACAGTAGCACCTGGTTTATAAGGTCCATCAGTGGAGTTTGTCACAGTGAGTTTGGTGTGATCAATTAAACATGATTTAAATACATTCATTCAGAGACTGAAGACCCAAACTGCAAAATCCCCATCAAACTCTGATCTGAGATCATGATTTAGTCTAGAAATGTTCCACCTGTGTGCAAAAGAGCCTGTTTTCATGTCCCCTTTTCTGCAGTTTTACCTATCAAGCAAAAGAAACTTTTTCAGTTTGTACCAGGTTTTGACAAATCTGGAGCAAGTAACGGTTTTGGCTTTTAGTGCAAGACACAGACGCACACAGACTGAGTGAAACGAGCAGCAATCGAGTCACAAACGCAGCAGCATCTCGCTCATTTACTGTTGTAGTCGTCTCACAAAACAGAGGCACAGCTCAAACGTCACGCATTAGTCTTTCCAGCTGCTTCACAGAAGAGAACTTCTTCAGACATCAGAGTTAAATCACCAGAAACCACACAGACTCCGTTTCCCAGAGTTCTCTGTTCCTCAGGAAGCTTCATTCGGCTGCGGTTCAGTCTGTCGAAGATTGACTTTTGACCTGTTAGAGTAAAAACACTTTAGAATCAAAAAACAACACAAAAAACAATATAAATGTAAACTTATACCGTGATATAAATATTAATAAATATCCTAATGCTATAAATGTTACAATGTTAATATTACTAGACAATTTGGGAAATAAACAACTGGTTAAATGCAATAAGTAATGTAAACTATATATTAATAAATAAATGTATTCTATAATGTGCACAAAAGAAAGGTTTGACACGACATGAGGGTGAGTAAATTATGAAGCTTTTAAAATTTCTAAATAAGAAACAAAATCTGCCAGCATGTGGCGGTAAAGGTCTTCATTTGATTCGTTCAAACGGTTGATTCATTCAGGAATGAAGTAAATGACTCATTTTCTGGAAGGACCTTTGAATCATTCGTTCACACGATTCGTTCAAATGCAGATTTATTCAGAAACTAAACACTGCTGTGTTGCTCTGGGACGCTATAAAGGTATTAAAACTACAAAAAAATTAGCAAAAACATAATATTGTGTTTAAAATATAACATAATATCAACTTATCAACTGAAATGTTGTATAAAATCACATTTAAACCTTGTGTGATCTTGCTCTCGCTGATCGTGTGATGTTATATATATGATATAAAATAAATATGACACAAAAACTTATACAGGGGCTTTTTTTGCCCCAATGTCTTAATTTAGGAAAAAACTGCATTTATGGAGTTATTTCTATGCATCATTTTTGTCAGCAGTCAACTGTGTGAAATGTAAGATGATGTAAAGGTCTGGGGGCGGAGCCAGAGCATGAACTATTTAAAATAGCGTTATTTTTTCCATTACTAATTCAGTTGACGTGTTAAACTGACAGCCCTTTATATATATATATATATATATATATATATATATATATATATATATGGGTGTGTGTGTGTGTGTGTTTATATTACATACAGCATCATTGCACTACATGCGTCCCAAGTTAGAATCCCGACTCGAGGACTTTCCCCGATCCCACCCCACTATCTCTCTCTCCTACTTTGTTTCTGAGAAGACTAATTGCGAATAATATTTATTGCAAATATGTAGAATATAAAAGAAAATTTGAAGTCATCTGTGTTTATGGAAAGGAAAGGTTTTGTATGCTTATGTCAGCGCTCACATCATGATGCAGGTGTGTGCTGTACCTGTTGTGAGTCATGTGACTCTTGACCAGGTGTCCGGCGGAGAGAGCGGCCATCAGAGACAGCTCTCCGGCCAGAACCGTGGCACAGACGATCCTCGCCAGCGTCCTCGAGTTCTCACCGGGACACTGATCGCTGGAGCCGTGGACTCCCAACATCTGATCAACACACAGAGCAGGGCGTTTAGCTCATCTACAGCTGGTGTGCTGTCCGTGTGTGTGTGTGTGTGTGTGTGTGTTACCTGTAAACAGGCGTGTTGTGCAGGCAGCCCGGTTCCTCCTCCCACAGTTCCCAGCTCTAATGAAGGCATGGTGCAGGACACGTACAGATCCTCTCCATCCGTCCCGAAACTCTCCATCAGAGTAATACAGTTACTGCTGCCCACCGTCTGCGCCGGATCCTACACAAACATATTAACTACTTATATAGCAATCATATAATAACTGATAGTAAATATGCAACTAATATAAGTTTATAAATGCATACATTATTATATATTCTAATATTCACAATGCATAACAAGCTAAACTGCGCATGAGGAATATGTGTAGTAATAAAGCACATGTGGTGTTAACAGCTGTAGTTCTCACGCACCTGTCCGCAGGCGATGTAAATGGCTGTTACCACGTTTGCTGCATGAGCGTTGAAACCCCCGATGCTTCCCGCCATCGCTGACCCCACCAGATTCTTACTGATGTTCAGCTCCACCAGAGCCGCTGTGCTGCTCTTCAACACCTGCAAACACAGTCCACTGATGCTAAAGTTTGGCATTTCATGTGTTCAGCATATTCAGAAGGATACACCTGAGATGTTTGGCTCTCTGATGCCCCCTAGAGGAACAGTAGCTATATTTCCCTTAGTAAACTGATGTCTGACCTCTCTGACGACTCGTGCTGGGATGACGGCTTCACACACGGTGGACTTTCCTCTGCCGTGGATCCAGTTGACAGCGGCTGATTTTTTATCGGTGCAGTAGTTCCCGCTGACGGCTAGCAGACGCATGTCAGGATAGCGCTCTTGAAGTCTGCTCAGAGCCTGTTCGGTTCCCTACACACACCAAAAAACACCAACACTGTACCTTCATGTCACACAACAGAAGCAACTGTTATTATAGTTTCGATATGTAAAAATAAAATATAATAAATACAGAACATTTGTAAACTCGTTACGCATTTAGAAAATTATTTATAGTTATTATCTATATAACTGTAATTATTATTATTATAATAGGAATATATATATATATATATATATATATATATATATATATATATATATAATATATAATAAATATAATATTTATATATAATATATTCGTATTATTATTGTCTTGTTAGATATGAGGGAAAAAAAATATTTATGGACAATATTATACATCACTTAAGAAAAATTAATTGAAGGCTGACAATTAATTGGATTGTGTTTATAGAAATATGTTTTCTTATGAATGCGTCTCCGCTCTTATATTGGTAAAGGTATGTATTTTAATATAATAGTGCATTTAAAATAGAGCAGGAACATCTATTAAAGTCCGGGCTGGAGTAAAGGTCAGCTCCTCTGTGACCCATAAATCTGCAGTAATATGAGAGACACTGGAGCTCTGGTTCATCTCACACACCTTTGACAGCATGTTCATGCCCATGGCGTCTCCGGTCTGAGACTGGAAGCGGATGTACAGGTTCCTCCCGGCCAAACTGACCTGCAGCCGGTCCAGACGGGCAAACCTGAGAAACACACACAGCTATTTCAGAGCTGAAGTTAACCTGGGCACTGGAAACTATCCCACAGCAGTGCTATATAGGGTTCATTCTGTAGGTGACCTTTGCCCTCTGACCTGCTGGTGTGATCAAAGGCCTGTTTGACGGCACTGAACCCTTCTGGAGTCTCCAGCCAACCTTTGACCTCCGCTGCACGACACGCCGACGGCATCTGAACCACCGGCCCTCGAGTCATTCCATCCGCCAGAACACGACTGCTCACGCCCCCCGACAACTACACACACACACACACACACACACAGTGCTGAGTGAGGAGACACTTAACACAAGACAGAACCAAACCCAATCAATGACTGTGCCAAATAATATGTCAACAAAAGAAAGACAGAAAAACATGGAAAATTGGAATTTAAAAAATAAGCAGAAAGACAAAGAAACAAATCAACAAACTGAAAAAAGACCAGAAGAATGAATCAACAAACAAGCAAGTAAAAATTTAAACAGAATGAACAGAAGATCAAACAAAGACCAAATCAAAATAAAAGAAAAAAAAACTAATGTGCAAAATAAATTTAATCAACAAAGGGAGAAAAAAAACAATAAAATAGATAAATTAAAAAAAGTGTAAAAGTAAATAAAAAAATTAAAAAGATCAAAAGAAAGAGGATAAACAAAAAAAAATATATATATAAATAAACACTGAAATGACAAAGAAAACCAGACACCAAAATGAAGAATGCCTGAACAAGCAAACAAATTAATAAACAAAATAAATCAAAACTAATTAACAAAAGACTCAATTCATCAGCCAAAAGAAGAACAAATGACCGAGCAAAAGAAAACAGAAATAGAAGTTGAATAGTAGTAGAATGTCATTCATTCATTTATTTATTCCCTATTTTTACTCATATATATACTTAATGATATAAAATGACCACATGACTCACTGTGACTGCTCTGCATCCGCGGTTAGTGCTGGCCACTAAACAGCCTTCTGTTGTTGCCATGGGGACATGGAATTCTTTCCCGTCCAATAGGAGTGGTCCGGCCACGCCCACTGGCACAGGTACATAGCCAATCACATTCTCACAGTTGGTGCCAAACACCTGAGGAGGAGGAAACAGCATTAAACATCGATCCAGCGGTGACGTGATCACACATGTGAGTCTGGATCTCCAGAGCAGCACCTGAGAGTAGTCGTAGTGTCTGTAGGGCAGCTTCTCCAGCGCAGACGCCTCCGGGAGTTTGACTGACAGCATTTCTCTGCGTATGGCCACGCCCCTCTCTGGACTCTCCATCACTGCTTCCAGACGGTATCCCAGAATGCCCCTGCACTCCACTAATGCCATCACCTCAGCGTCAGTCAGGCAACGAGCTCCTCTCTGAAAGAAGAGAAAGAGATCAAGTAAGGCACATGAAGTTTAGTTAATTACTGATTGATAACAGAACGGTCTTTAAGAATCACAAGACAAAAAAATTATGAATCATCTACAGAAAAAATATGGATGAAAAGAAAAAAAATGGAAGAACAAATAAATTAAACATTAGAAACAAAAAATGAATAAACAAAAAAAGGAAAAAAACTGTGAACGAACAACAGATAAAAGCAGATATAATAAACTAAATTTTAAAAAATGAATTTGCAAAAAACTAATCAAAGTAAAACAAAAAATTTTATAAATACAAAAATAAACAAATAGAAGGAAATAAACCGGAAACCAAAATAAAAATACAAAGAAACAAAAAGAAAGAACAGGTGAAAAAGCTTCAGAAACTGAAATAGTGGAGAAAAAAAAGCTAGATCAAAAAACAATGCACAAAAAAAAATTTAATGCAAAGGAAATAAAAATAAAAAAACATTGAAAGAAAAAATTTATTGAAAAACAAATGAATTTATAAACATTAGAAAACAAAACAAACAATGAATAAACTGAATAACATGTGACTGATGAATTACTTTGGGGTCTTTAAGGATCATCAGACATTCGTCCACAGGGCGGCGCTGGTGAGACTGGGGCGCATCCGATTCTTCCTCTTCACAGTTTCCATCTGACAGATCGGGTGGCTCTCTTTCACTTTTATATGTAGTGACCCCCATCAGGGCTTTGGGCAGGGTCAAATCCCTCTGACAACATTCCTCCCCTCCTCTCCTATTGGTCAGGGAGCAGTTGGGCGTGGCCACATGGGATTTAATAGACAGAGAGGATTCTGTTTCGGCCTGCTCGAAAAACACATACTTGGCTGCCAATAACAGAGCGAGAGAGAGCGTGATGACCTGCTCCAGATCCACACTGAGAGAAAGAAGAGATTATTATTAATGATTGAATAGAGGAGTTTTCCTTCTCGACGGTGTCATGTTTCTCAGCTCGCACCTGGACATGGTTCTGTCGGACTCCATGCTCGCTGCGGGCAGAACCACGTCTGAACTGCTCATGTTGTGCGTGGGAGATTCGGTCACGAGTCGACTGCGAGCGTGAACCAGAGCCAAACCCAACGACTGAAACAAACCAAAATCAGAACGAAGTCATGTGAACATCAGTAAGGCTGCATTTGTTTAATTAAAAGTCATCTTGTGCTTTTTTTTTGCCACTCAAAATAACTTTTTATGTGAATATCTGTTAAAATGTAATATATTGAAGTGATCAAAGCTGAATTTTCAGTCTTTAGTTTCACATGATCTTCAGAAATCATTCTGATTTGCTGCTCAAGAAATGTTTCTGATTATTACCAATGTTGAAAACCGTGATTCTTTGATGAACAATTTATTTAAACAGGGTTTTTTTTTTTTACATTATAATGTTTTTACTGTCACTTTTGATTAATTTAATGTGTCCTTGATGACTAAAAGCATTAATTAAAAAATGTACGGACCCCAAATTTTTGAACAGCAGTGTATGACATTACTGTAAGCCTGGTGTTTCCTAAACGCACCATGATCATTTTGACTTTCTGAGTGACGGGGTTTGGTTTGTTTCCCTCTTCTTCCTCCAGAACACGAGCGAAGTGGCTGAGCTGCCAGATGGGCCGACCCTCACGACTCTCACGGGACAGCTGGACGAGACAAGAGAGAGCGACTGGGGTCAATGCTCACTCACATCTGGGTTTATATGTTATACAGAACATCGTACAAACACACTGACCTCTAACACCAGCGACACACAGGCGGGGAAGAAGGTCATGAACACAAAGTAATTGGCCAGAACCGACATGCAGCCGAAACAGCACATGATCTCCAGCTGACGCACACCTGCAATCACACAGGAAGTAGTTACAGTGAAAGCAAGATTAGCATCACATTTTTAAGTGTTCCAGTGACTTTTCCAGTCATTATTAATTGCTAAAAAGTTATATTATAGACTGAAAATAATACTTTTGAAAAAAAAAAAAAATTATATTCATCCTCAGATATTTACACAGGTTTATATGCATAACTATTTTTTGTCAAATTATTTGGAGAATAAACAGAAAGTAAAGAGAGAATGTAAAAGAGACACAATGAGAGATGCAGCTTCATCTTACCAGACATAGTTCCCACACCGATGACCAGACACTCCACCACTGCGTCCAGCGTGAATGTGGGACCCAGGATGGCCATGCCTTTAGCAATATTCTCTCTGACCTCCTCCTGTGCAGTTACAAGATTTATTTTTCTGTTTTATATTCCTTTTTTATTTTATTTTGTTTATTTTGTTGTGTTTTAGTTATTTTTATTAGTTTTTTTTATATGTGTCCATATATTTTAAATAATATATTTATATTAATATTATTTAGTACATAAAGTTAACCTTAATGAAGTTACGTTTTTTAATTTAATGTTTTTGTTTTAGTAAACAATAATTACCCCGATTATAATAGTTACTTACCGTATTTTCCGGTCTATAAGTCCTATTTTTTCATAGTTTGGCTGGTCCTGCGACTTATAGTCAGGTGCAACTTATTTATCAAAATTAATTTGACATGAACCGACATAAATGAACTAGAGAAATGAACCAAGAGAAAACATTACCGTCTCCAGCCGCCACAGGGCGCTCTATGCTGCTCTGTGCTCCTGTAGTCTACACTGAAGACATAGAGCGCCCTCTCACGGCTGGAGACGGTAATGTTTTCTCTTGTTTCTAAATAAATGCGACTTATAGTCCAGTGCGACTTATAATTGTTTTTTTCTCATCATGATGTATTTTGGACTGATGCGACTTATACTCAGGTGCGATTTATAGTCCGAAAAATACGGTAGTAACAAACAGCAATATCCACTTGGATAATTTTTTTGGGCTTTTTTTCATTTTCTATAGTGTTCACTTCAGTGATGATGCAAACACATTAATAATTTGTATTAACTATATTGAAACTAGTTATTTAAATGGACCACTTTGAACATTCACAGAAATCATTTAAATTGACTAAAAATCTATAAAAAACTATAACATGCAGAAAGTAATTTGAGATTCGTCTAGATGCTCAAATAAAATAAAATAAAAAAACTTGAAAAACAAAATGCTATATTCATGCTGCTGTTTTCTATTTATTGCTGCAATATCAGATTTTAGTACCTGTGAGTTTGAGCTGAGAGCGAACTTGGCCAGTGTGCAGGCTTTAGACAGATCGATCAGCAGCAGGAAGAACGGCAGCGCCTCACTGCGGGAACATGACGAGACCGTTTAGAGACAAACTCAAGACACACAGCACATGACAAGAGACGGATGAGATTCATACTTCAGTCCTGTGAGCTCTTTGCCCAGAAACTGAACCACCACAGTGCTGAACACAAAGCTGGAGAAGATGGTGAACAGACCAGCGATTCCTGGACACAAGACAGTAATTTTTATAAAATGAATGGTTAAGATTGTACATTTAAATTCAATACATCATCGAAATTCATGTTTCTTCTCCTTAACTGTGAATAATGAATCAATGCATTGTTTATTCAAAAGAAAAATATGTTGGTATTCATAATATTACTTCATCAAGTACTGTATTTTCCAACCATCTGTCCTATAGAAACACATTTCACCATTTAATCAAGCTCTAAAATTTCAATTGTCAAACATTTTTTCCTCTTTAAATATGCTGTTACACTCAGAAATATGTCAGATTACTAAAGTAAATAAGTTTCAGAGAAAGAAACTCACCCAGTATGTACTTGGAGCCGAGCTGACGGAGGTGTCTGAACTGGAAGTAGATGTAAATGATGGCTACACATCTCGTGATGGTTAAAATGTTCATGTCACCGCTTAGAATTTTCTAAAAATGTGCAAAAAAATCATGTAAATATTTTATGTAATTTAAAATACATGACATATAAAAATGCTATAATGTATAAACATGATGTTTCATTTAAAGATCATACTTCTCAACTACATACAGTTTACAGCAAACATTTCAACCTGTAAATATATAAAGAGACATTTGAATGGTTTTATAATCTGAAATGTGATGCGTGTACCTCCTGTACTTTGGGACACTGATGGCTCCAGCCACAGATCTGGTCAGTGGTAGAGAAAGCGTTCATGGACATCAGACACATGGTCACAGCAACCGTTCCCAAGATGACCTCCCATGGATGAGAGGCGACGAACAGGCCATGGAGCCTGAAGAGACACGACAGCATCTTCATGGCTTCAGAGGGTCACCTGTCAACAAAACACACACACTCTTTAGCTGCTCATCTACATTACTGCAAGAGTTTAGAATTAGAGTTTAATTAAACCTAGAAATGTTACTGTTCTTTCCTAATTCCCAACATGTGTAAAATAATTAACTCCTCAAAAAAATGTACAAACTTTTAAATCCATACTTTATAATGTTATTCAAACATATTAATCAATAATAACATTTAAAAATAACATTTAGGTTAACGTTAGTTATTATTTTGCACTCTTCATGAAACTTTTCATGTTATGACTTTTAATGGATTGAGAAAATTTTACTGGAATTAAACTTAAATAAAGCACTTCCTTCAGGAAAAGTAATGAAAGCTTACTAACGTTATCATTCATTTTAAAAGAGAATGGCACAATCTCTGAGGTTGTTTCACTAGCATTAGCATGATCAAACTTATAATCATTTGAGCTGTAATAGTGACCGAGGCGATCATCAATAAAATAAATATTATCATATTAGCTTTGTAACATATTAAAGAAAACGAAAAGTTATAAGTTATTCAGTCAAAAAGGGGTGAGCTGACAGCATGCTAAGCTAATTTAGCATAGGCTAAAGGAGTCACAGCTGTCATTGAGCCTCATATACAACAATAACAACAACAAATGTCAAGATTACTCATTACATCGACTAAGATGAGAGATTTAAGAATGAACTTAAAAATGTAAGTGGTAATTTCGGTAATATTCTTACATACCCTCATCTGTTCTCCTCCGATCAGTGTCCGTGTTACACGGTCGGTGACTGACGTAATCCGCCCTTAACGGTCTCGCGATAGCTCGCTGTAGTAGGCCGGCGACGTCATCGTAGTGTATGTAATGGGCGCAACGAAAACTTCATAAGAAGTTGTTTTCTTAATTTAATGTTAAGGGTAAACTAAGACTAATTTCTACTATTATACATTTCAGCTAATATCATACATTTCAGCTAATTTCTGATATATTTAACGATAAATGATTATTACTGAATGAAATAAAACTGCAGTTAGATGCAATATTTTAGCATGTCAACAGTATAAATTCTAAGAAAAGTATGAAAGAAGAACATAACCGGACAGAAGGGGCGGATCTAGAAAAATATCTACGGGGTGGCGAGAAGGGGGCAGGAATTTTTGAGGGGTGGCAACATATGGCAGACGTAATTTAGTCACAGTTATCAGTTTGATGATAAATTTATGTGCACACTACAAGGACACAGGCTATCATTTACAATCTTAATCTCATGCAATTCATGTCTTGCATTTGAAACAGTTAAATCAAACATTACAAACATATAAGGAATAAGTGACCATATCCCATCAGCACCACCACACTCACTAATGCATACAGTATGCATCAACATGTAATTAAGAGCATTATAAAAGGTTCAGTGTTCCCAATATGTCAATTTATTATAAGAAACACAAGATTTTAACAGCCATTTCCAGCTGGGGAGACTCAACTGATTTTCTACTGTTTAGTGTTAATCACCATCTAACTCAACCAGTCAAGAGCTAGATTTAGCCTTAGATGTTATATGAATATGGTCCCTGATGTTACGTACCCCTTTAAAAACAGAGATCTAGGGGTGAAAGGGGGGTAACAAATAAACGGTGGAGAGAGACTGATAGAACTGCCGTCTCCAAGTTCCAGGGCAGATACACAAGAAAGCTCAGTAACACAGGTTTGAGCAAACAACCAGAGGTATTTTATTTAACAGAATGGAAAAATATAAGGCTTCAGGAGGGGAAAGGCCAAAACAATAAACAAGTTTCCTCTGACTATGGTTTTCAGTATTAACTTACCTACCAAACAAAAAGAAAAGGACAGAGATACTTCCCTGACTTCCTCTCTAACTCAAACACAGGAGAAAAAGGATAATTTCTAAAATAAATTACATCCACCTCCCTACAAGAAAAATATTCCACTTCCACTTAAGCAGTTAAACTAAAAATGACAGACACTCTGCAACTCTCAATAACTTCACTTTAACACTATAGCTGAAGCAATCAACAAACACTTAAGTAGACAAGAGTTTAGACAAGCGCTTAAAATCCCAACACTTGAACTGGAAGATGGCAGTTGCAAGTATGGATCACCTCAGCCTTTCACACTGGAATGCAGCTATTGAAAGTTCCTTTATACTCCAGCTAATGAGCTAAACAGGAGTCAGGTGGCACTCATTTGCCTGCCAAGCAGAGAGAGGTAGGAGGAGTAAAAGAAACAAGATCACAATCTACACACATACACACAGTAAACCCAATGGTTAATGAAATCAAAAGACAAAATCACTTATGTCCCTATGGACGTAACACTGAAGCATAGGTTTTGCTGACAATAATAATAAATAAATAAACATTATAGGCACAAATACAAATGTTCTTTTAGAAATTGTTTTTGAAAACAATGGTGGTATTGTTTTGGCAAGCTTAAATTAAAACTTCTATGAAAATTTGTGTGATATTCCTTTAAAATAATGTTTTAGTATATCTTTTTTTTAAGTATTTTACTAAGCAATTTCTTACAGAATTTCTTTGAGTTAGACCAAACTTTTATTTTGGTGGGTTGTAACCAGAGTTTCTGTGTTTTTTAATTAACTATTATTATTAGAGAATAGGAAGTATAGCATATCAAGTATGCTAATACTTGAAGTATAGCATACTCTACTGTACAATAGTACTATATTTCTGTTTGAGTTTCTTCAAGTTATACCGAAATTTTATTTTGACAGGTTGTCATAAAGACCATTTCTGTCAGTCTGTGTATACGATACGAATGAATGATGATAGTTTTATCAAATGAAATGGTGAAATCCTCTCATAGCATGCTGACGTGCACATGTGTAGCATACATCATGTGTCAATATAGTGAAGAGCTGAAAACACCACGCGTGCTTCAGTGTGTGTGTGTGTGTAGTAGAGCACACATTCCCAGAGACGTGTATAACAACACCTTCAGGGTTCCCATAAGCAGGATTTATTGTTGTGCCCCCCTTCCTCAAATATGATGATGGAAAAAAAACTACTATATGGGTGAAAAAAAACTTTAATCAAATAAAAAACTAAATGAATAAATTGTATTATTTACAAATCACAGTTGTAGCTCTCGACATTTACCTATGGCTATAACTTTATTATGACTCAAATTTATTTTATAGTCTCAAGCATTCAGAAATCATGCAAAAGGAAATTAAGCAGTTGTACTATGATAAAACCATGGTTTATTTTTGTAAGGGTTGTGATATGCATGTTTTTTGTTGAAGAAATTATAAAGCCTGTGTCATCTATAGCAAAAAGGTGTCCAGAAATGAAAGATTAAGTGAATATTTGAATGAAATGTTTGGTAAGTAGACTAAACAAGGATTTGATCATCCTGTAAGTGTAACAGCAGCAATTACATGGCATTTGTAATAACATGTAGGCCTACATAAATTGTTTATTTTGTATTTGCCTACATTATGTACTTTAACAGTGTTATTATTAACCAGTCATTATTGCCTCATTATTTTTTTTTATACAATGCATTTTAAGCTATTTTAAAGGCTATTGATGGCTTAAGTCTGTTTTTATAGCAACAACCACAACAGCAACAAAAATATTACAGTATATTAATACTTTGTAAATTATTAGAGTTTGGGGATCGCAAATAATTTGAATCAGTTAGGGAGTTCGGAGCGGTTTCGTGTATCATTTGAGTCAGTTCGGGAGTTCAAAGCGGATTCGCGAGTCATTTGAGTCAGTTTGGGGATTGCGAATCATTTGAATCAGTTCGGGATTTCGTAGCGGGATTGCGAATCATTTGAGTAAGTTATGGGGATCGCGAATCATTTGAATCAGTTCGAGAGTTCGGAGCGGCTTCGCGAATCATTTGAATCAATTCGAGAGTTCGGAGCGGGTTCGCGAATCATTTGAGTCAGTTCGGGAGTTCAAGGCGGGTTCGCGAATCATTTGAGTCAGTTCAGGAGTTCAAAGCGGGTTCGCGAATCTTTCGAGTCAGTTTGGGGATCGCAAACCATTTGAATCAGTTCGGGCGTTCGGAGCGGGTTGGCGAATCATTTGAGTCAGTTCGGGAGTTCAAAGCTGGGTCGCGAATCATTTGAGTCAGTTTGGGGATCGCAAACCATTTGAATCAGTTTGGGCGTTCGGAGCGGGTTGGCGAATCATTTGAGTCAGTTCGGGAGTTCAAAGCTGGGTCGCGAATCATTTGAGTCAGTTTGGGGATCGCAAACCATTTGAATCAGTTCGGAAGTTCGGAGCGGGTTCGCGAATCATTTGAGTCAGTTTGGTGATCGCGAATCATTTGAATCAGTTCGGGAGATCGTAGCGGGATAGCGAATCATTTGAGTCAGTTTGGGGATCGCAAATCATTTGAATCAGTTCGCGAGTTCGGAGCGGGATCACGAATCAAGAAAGATTCAGGCTTGTAAATTTTCAAATTGGCCATAACCTTTAATTCGTTGCTGCAACTGGGGTGGCAGCAGGGGTGGCAAAGCTTTCTTTTAGGGTGGCATTTGGTAAGTGTTTTATTTTAAAATGACAAATATATAGCTATATAGCTTTTCATTCAAATTATTAGCTTTTCATTAAACCCAGCAGTTCCTTAAAGTAGCATGCCCAACACTGGTTATTTTAATATGCCAAGAATTTTCGGTTTGATTCTTTATTTCTATGAAATCATTAGTTTTCTTGACACAACAGTGTTTTACATTGCGATGAGTGAGGAAACAATGTGCAGTGATGATGTGCAATGTTACGAAAGTGAAGTGAAGTGTTGCAAAAGCATGTGAAATAGTCATACTTCATTTGATTAACATGGTTTCCACCATTACACCAAAGCAAAAAAATGGGAAATTAATCCTTCACAACATCATCCTGTGCCGTTAAAGACCTTGAGATGGTGACATTTCTTTGTGAAGACGGCATAGCACATGAATTATGATTAAATAAAAACAGAAAAATGATATACAGTTAAGTTAAACTCTCTTGATGCTTCCCTTTTCTTGGTTTGACGTCTGTCTGTTCACACCACATCACATCCTGTGGTCAGTCTGCAGTGTGAGCATGGTTTAATTTTCCTTACTTTTGTCTTAACATCAGCCGAATGGAGTGTTCATTTTGGTCATTCAGTTTTTTTTTCATTCAGTATTATTGTTTTTATTGAACTAATATTAATTTATTAATAGCCTTCTCTGACCATCTTTTCTACATTCAACATGGCACAGAGACAGAAGAAAGGTAACACTTTCAATTTGACTTGGTGACTTTGCACATAGGTGTATTTTTTATTGTATTTTATTTTGACTTTTGAGTTTCTGAAATCTATTTATTGGATATCAGTCTATCAAGGCACCACATATTGCACTGATTACTGACACAAATGCATCACAACATTACCTGGTCTTACTCTCTTTGTAACAGATGGAACATTTTCAAATGCAGCAAAACTATCCACAGACTCCATTACAAGGTTTAGATTCATTGTGTTTGGAAGTGATGAGGTTCTGATTAATGAAGCTTGTGATATTATTCTTAGATCAGCAGATAGAATGGATGGCACTAAATATGGGACATGTGAGTTTAGAGAGGCGTGTGTTAGCGGACAACATGTCTCTGTAGTAAAAACTCCTGCTTATGAGCTAGAACACTTGAAAACTTACCTGGCCTTCAGAAACAGAGTCAGATCTATGAAGAGAGACATGGAGTTTTGTTACTCACTGGTCTTTCCTGGGCCTCATGCTTTTCTTTTAGTGCTTGGAGATGTGCGTAACTCTGGTAAAGAGCATTACATTTTACGAGCTCTCAGTGAAGTGTTTGGCCAGGAGGCATTAGACTACAGTATGGTCTTATTTATGCATGAATACAGGTACAGTGATATAGACAGCAACCGATGTGTGAGAAAGTGCAGGAAAAGGTTCCACATTTTAAAGAACAATGAGGAAAATGTTCTAAAGCTATTCCATGACGCTACTAAGACAATGATAAAACAGAGAAAGGGGAGGTTTTTTACAAAGGATTTTGACTTGCTAGTCAAAGCTGAAGCTTACTTTAAGATAGAATTTGATGCTAAATATGAGGAGCGGGAGAGTATACTGAGAGGAAATCTGGCAGAAATGAAAACAACTGAGGAACGTCTGAGAACACAAGTTACAGAAATGGAAAAACAGAATTCTGAAAACATGAGAGAACTACAAGATCTGCATAAAGAACTGGATGCTCAGAAAGCCGGAGCGAATCAGTTAAAAAAGGAATTAGATTATTCCCAAAGCAGAGAGAAATATTTAAGTCAACAGATGGATGCTCTCAGAAAGACAAAAAATGAACTGAAGGAGGAGCTGTATGCCCTCAGGTATTATAAGAGGAAGTTAGATGTAGAACTGACTGCTTTCAACGTGAGAGAGAGAGAGAGAGAGATGATCCTGCCCACAAAAATACAGTTAGAGCCTAACAGATTACAAGAGCAAAAAGAAGAAGGCCTACAGGCTCCTGCGCAAGAAGAGCATGACAGACAAAATACTTCAGATAGAAGAGAAGTGGAGCTGGATGAGAGAGAGAGAAAACTGCTGCAGGCCTCTGGATCACAACATGTTGAACACATCTCTACAGATGTTACTCCCTCTTGTGGTAAGAGTTTCACCAAAGGAATGACCACTTAGAAGTGAAACACTGTCACATTCAAGATTCATATCAACATCATCCACAAACACACAATTCTGATATAATACAATTCATTTTCAGCACTACATCTGCTAAAGTAGTATTTTAAACCCTGCAAACCTCTTTCTGTCAAATGTTTTGCTCGTAAAGTGGACACCTGTCTTTGCAATACGTGGCCTTTCACTTTTATTTTGTTTTTTTAAATTATGAATAACATGTTCTGTTCAGTCATAGTATCTGAAGACAAACCCAAATCTGAAGAAGACACTGGATCACTTGAGTCTGAAGGACTGAAACTTATGAGACAAGACAGCAAGAAATTAGATCCAGATTTTAGTAAGTATTATTTCATGGATTTGTAGAAAACTGGTCCTCTGGACTTACATTGTGTCAACTTCTTTGGTAAAACCTTCCTTTGTTATGGATGTCAGCATTTTTATTTACTTAGACACACACACTTTGAAACTACAGTCATATGATAAAACAAGAGCAATGAAATATAGAATTACATAAATTAACAATAATAATAAAATGATTAAATTACTAATTATGCAAATCAAATGACAAATACATAATTAAAAATTATAAATGACCAGATCATAGAAATAACAAGATATTTGGTTGCTCTATTAAAAAAAAAAAACACACACAAGCGCAGGCTGCTGTTGAGAATGCTTATCCTTCAAAGTCCTGTATTTGAACTCAACATGTCATGTGTTTTTTCAGTGTGCGAAAACAAAGTCAAACCTCAGAGTGAAAGAGAATGTGAGATGGAAAGTAGAATAACAGATTCACAAACCAGCAGATTACTTCAAGTTGAAGGACTGAAACCTGTGAGACAGAACAGCCTTCAACATCGACCCGACAGTAAGTATTTCACATACAAGCAAGTTACCGGTTGAGGTTTTGCTTGTTAAGTGTGTTTGTGCATCTTACTTTACAATGAATAACATTTGCTTTCATTTTTTGTATAATGGCATTCAGACATTTTGTGGCTTAAAAGTTGGATTCCAAATAGTTTTTTAGTTTTGAATATGATGTTCTTTTCAATCGTAGTGTCTGAAGACACACTCAAACCTCAAGAAAACTCTGGATACTTTGAGTGTGAAGGACTGGAACTTGTGAGACCAAAACAGCAAGGAATTACTGTAGATTCACTTAATGGTAAGAATTATTTTATGGAAACGTAGAAAATGTTTATTACATAAAAGGTTTTTAGGCCTGTTACTCATTTTATGGGGGTGTTGGAGGGAGGGGGACAAGTAAAAAGAAAATGCTTGCGGAGAAAGAGTTAAATTGAGTGACCTGTACTCTATGCTGATAAAACTGTAGTTATACAAAAGTATGTGATTTTTTTTCTCTCTCTCTTTTTCTCTTTCCATTCAGTTTTCTTGAGTGAAAAGTGCCAATCTCCCTCAGAACTGAGTTAACATGTAATGGGAAAAGCTTCATGTACTCCCACATGATAGCAGTGCATGTGTTTCATGAACTGTAAGACATATATGTATATATATATGTGTGTGTGTGTGTATATATATATATATATATATATATATATATATATATATATATATAATATATATATCGCATATTTCTGCTTTAGTAAATGTATTAGTAAGAAAACTAATGTCTGTAATTGGTTTTGATATGGTTTTTGATGTTTTCTCAGAATGTTTTATGTGTATTAGTAACAGGTTTGTTGATCAGGGTTACAATGAGTAGGCTATCTTTTTTCATGAAAAATCTGGTATATAGGATATTCAGAAAATGAAAATTTTAATTCCTTGATTTATCGTATCATTTGATCACATGCCTGTCCATTTGTTTACATCATTGTGAAATATGAAACCTTGTCTAAAGTACTCCCTTGAAGGTTTTAAACTTTGAGCTAAACTCAGCAATAATGTGATCTTTTTTATAAAGCCTGTAAAGTTTTGTAGGATAATGTACTATAAACATGCTATGTGTAAATAAATAATGGCATAGATTTATTAACACTAATAATTTTTTTTGTTTCAATCTATTGTAAACTTATCTTGCTATTTTTATTGCAGATTGTAAACCGCAGTAATGCATTTTTTCTTTTAATAAACCAGCTGTAAACACAACTGCATTAACAATGACGTGAAATAAAATACAGAAAGTTAAGACACAGCACCTATAATAAGATTAAGAAAGTAAAAGTACAAAATAGACATTACGAAACATGACAACTTGTTATATCATATGGGAATTCGTTGGGTAAGTAAAAAAAACAACAACATTGAAATGTGCTCTGAAAGTGCATGCTATCTCTCTGCTTCTTCTTCTTCTTCTTCCATGCATTAAGTCATGTGGGTGCACATGGTCGGCGGGTGAAATTCGGCACAACGAGGGCCACAGTGCAGTGCCAGGCCAAAGTAGTTTAATACTCAAAACCTGTTAACAGCAAATCTTGTCTGATACATAAAATACCCAGAACTCTATAAACAGTCTTTTGTCAAACAAAATGTTTATTAAGAAAAGCCAAAGAAAGTGCAAAAGCTGGAAAATAAAAAACTGATGATGATAGAAAAGGAGCTGAGTTTACTGAATAATCTTAATTCTATCAGAAAGACTCGGAGAGAAGGTAAACGTTTACCATATTCTAAAAGTTTTACAGATGGTAAATCATGTATAGTTGTATAAATGTTATTTAGACACGTTAGGGGATTTTGGGATCAAACAGCCTATAAACACTTATAGATGTACATGCAAATTAATGAAGACAGAAGTATATGAGAATGAATATTTGGGCTTTTGTGATTTTAGCTTAATAATATTTTTTCTTCAATATTTGTATTATTTTAAGGGGATTTTACTGAACGTTAACCTCAAAATCATGTACCATTTATCATCTGCAATATCATGGTGTAACCTCTAGATGGCTGTATATATATATATATATATATATATATATATATATATATATATATATATATATATATATATATATATATATATATATATATATACTGTAAATAGGCCTACATATAAACGTTTGCTGCAGAGTGAAAACTTAAAGATGCCATAGAATGCATTGATACAACATTTTAAATTGCTCTCTGATGTCTAAATAGAATGTGGCTTAGGTAAGAGCAACAATTCTCCAGAAACAGTTTTACATGTCCAATTACAGCCCAGGGATTTGTCACTAGAATGAAATGGTCTGTTTTTACCTTATTTGGAAGGGTCATGAATAATAATGTTGAGCTGTGCTCTGATTGGCTGTTTGACCGAGCGGCTCATTTCAGTGGCTCACACAGCAAACAGTGTCCAGAGTGTATGTTTATATGTTTGAGCCTGTATCAGAAGATACCAATTTTGAGAGATTTTGCAAGAATGTTTAGAGTCCGTGGCATGAGCATGATCTCTACGAGACGCTGGCCATGTGAATGAAGCTTGAGAGACAGTTGTGAGTGAGGGCCCTGACGTAGCCTCTGTGTTGCCAAATCCGTCTGTTATAAGCGTTTTTGGACTTGTCTTTTGGACTGTAACGTCACAGTGTTGTTCTGTTGGCCTCTTTCTTTCAGTGGTCTTTTGCTTGCACGATATTTACATAAGAACGTAGAAACAATGGTGTTTGAGGCTCACTGTATGTCATTTCCATGTACAGAACTCAGTAATTATTCAACTGTACCAAGGTAAATACAGTTTTCCATTCTATGGCACCTTTTAGACATAAAGCATGTTTACTTGTATCAGGTTATTCACTGATATATTTTCAGACATTATTAAAAACTACATTTTGTAAAAGTTGAAATTTAAATGTTGATTTGTCATTGTATCACAATTTGGACAGGGAATCATTTTGTTAGACTACTCATAAAGCTACAGCGTGATCAGTTTCACAAAAGTCATCAGAATAAATATCTGCTCCGTGTGACCAGGACAATATTGTAAAACATAGAATTGTCTATTTTGTAATTTTGCTGGAAATGCAGAAATGAGATGTAATTTTGTTTTATTTGTAACTCTTGGGTAGATACTTTTATAATGTATATTGCATTACCAGTTACTGTTAATACAACAGATCTCTGGGGTCCCCAAAACTCCCATTCCCCCTGAACGGTAAGTATAAATGTGTTTGTGTGTTTGTTCTGGTGTGTGTCCAATATCTAGTTTTTGTTTTGTCTAGGTACATCTGTCATGTGCACATTACAAAAGGAAGGTAGCCTACATCAAGACAGTCAAAAGTGGAGCCTAAGAAATAAGAAAATATTACCAATAGCTGTGCTATGGTGCTGCATTGATATGCCCAAATTTGGACAGAAACCTTTGCCAATGCTGTCCTGTGATTTATCTGTAAAACAAACAGCTTAGAAACTGAAAAGTAATTTTTTATATATTTTATATAAATGTCTTTATATTTTTATAGATAATTAAAAAAAAAATATTTCTGTTTGCAAAGTAACTAAAACCCACAGCTTTAACGTAAAGAGACGGTGCACAGACAAGACTTTTTCCGGCACAATAAAAAAAAAAAAACAACCTCTGATCTCTCAGCACACAATAGCCATCATTGTGTCCTAAGGAATAGTTACATATTATTATATTATCTAAATATATTGCCTGCGTGTTTGTTGTTGTGTTACAGTTATGCTTCTTTTCAATAAACGTGTTAGCTTACGAGCTTCTTTTCCTTATGACTGAGCTACAGGAAAGCTGTTCAACTTATTATTGCTGTTAATCCTAAAAATGCAGCTGTAAAAGTGCTCATTTTGATTTTTATTTATTTAATAAAAGTAATAGAAATACTAGTAAAATTAAGCTGTATATCAAATTACACAAATAAAGGAATTGGCAAGAAATGTTTGCTTCCTGCGTACCCTTAAATATGTAATGTAAAAGGTTATTTAAGGTAATTTTATTTGTTGTTGTTGTTTTGCCCTTGCCACCCCTATACACTCTTAGACACACCCCTGCTTTGGATCCTGATGTGCGTCAGATAAATGGATTTATTTCACTTCAGAAGATGAATACAGATGCTGACATTGTTTCAGCTTGGATTAATTGATAGTTTTTAAAAACAAAACTTTTTTTTGTTCACAGCACAGTTAAGCAGGTAAGCAGAATGATTCATTTCTTTGTGAAGTTGAATATGTTGTGCTTGATGTTATGGTTGGATAATTTAATATTCTGCCAGTCAAGGCCTTTTTTCTGACCTCCCTTATGAAACAAAAATATATTGCAATATAGTGGAATATATTATATAAAATATGTAATATATTAGGCATATATTCTTATATATATTTATATTTTTGCAATATATTGCAATATATTAAAAGCAGCAATCATTTGTATATTTTGCAAAATATTATATAATATTTGTATCATCAATATATTATTAAATGTATTCAAATATATAAAATATTAGAAAATAAAAAGGGAAAATAATATATTACCATATATCACAATATATTTTAAGAAATATATTGGTAAATATATTTTCCTTTCGTAAGGGCTGTGCACACATCTGACGCATGCACACAAAAAGCTGCCTCTCATACACAGAATTATGCCAAAATACTTTGTCTTAAATGAATAATAACATTTGAGATAGAGATGTGTCTTAGCCTTAAGGTAACAGCAGCCTAATAATCCTGCTGCTGTCTGTGTCAGTAATATTAGGGAAAGGAACTAAAGAGAAATATTATTTTGGAATTTTAACATTTGATTAGAACTTTGTTCAGTTTATTTGAGTTATTGGTTGAATGTTTATTTGTTAACTTAATGACTGATTCTTTACTTGTCTTATAAAATAAAATGTTTCAAATGTATATTAGGTTGCTTGTATTTTTATTAAAACCACGTTACACAAAAGTTCCTTGTTTAGGTATAGGCTGCTGATTTATGTTCCCTGTATTCAGCTTCAAAGATACATTTTGCAAAATGTCACCGACTAAATACATTTGACATTTTATAAACCTTAATGCAATCAAAATGTTAGAAATCAGAATGAAGAAGTAGAATTGGAAACGGTATAGCTATTCACTATCCAACCGTACAACCATATCTTTTATATATTTATAACACAACTTATAATCTTCAAAAGCCCTGGTTTCCTTTGTTGTTCTTCTTGTTCTTCTAGTAATATGATATTACCAGTTATGTGAAAACAATGGAAAAGAGGGTTTCACAAAACCATGAAGGACTTATATTAAGATTCTCGAAAGTTCACACATACATGCTTTCTTCACATGCGTTTTACAGCTACCCTTCAGTGTTGTGCATTTACAGATTGAGCCAAAAAACGTCCAGAAGAAAATGGGGGCAGGAAGTGTAAGTCATATTTATCTTTTTATACGTAAACATTTGGGTTACAGCTAATGCAGCTTACAAAAGTAAAAAGTAATTTGAATGTATGATTCAAAAGCTAGAGAGATGAGATAAAAAGATCCACATCCAGTGGATAGAAGCATGATTTTCTTAATCAATGAATGAATGCAAATGTAAAAGAGTCCATAAGAAACAAAGTTTAATGTAATCTCTCATCATACAGTCCAGACAGAGAGAAATTGAGCTGCAAAGAAGAGCAAAGGAACTGGATGAAAGAGCGAGGGAACTGGATAGAAGAGCGACGGAAGGGAAGACAAAAGCTCCTAAGTGTAAGAATTATGTTACTGATTCACATTTTGATTGATGGATATTGTGGCAGAGGGTCATAAAATAATTATACTTTCATAAGATACACTAGCAAGTTCAAGCAAATAATGTATTGCATGTATATGTATATGCATAAATAATGCATGTATTTCCATATAAAACACTTTATTATCAATTATTTCTCTTAAAAATGAAGAAAAGTAAAGGAGAAAACAAATTGCAAAATGTTAAATATATAGCATGTACAGCACACAACACAGAGTTGTACAAAAATAGTACAAAACCTAATATTTGCAGAGAGATAAAAAACATTCATTTATAGCAAAATGTGAATTAAAATAATCAAATTAATTACATTAAAATAAATTACATATCTCAAAATAAAAAGGTAAAATTATAAGCAGAAATAGCTTTGCCTAAAAAATTAGGCAATTGTAAAATTAGGCAATTACTGAAATTAAGCACTGTAATTGCCCAGTGGTAAAATGTGAAAAATATACTTAAATGAAAATATATGTAGAACACATGTCTTGAACACAAACATTGAAAATAAAATAGTTTTTAACTGTAAAATAACGTTTCTCTTTTAGAAGAAATGCATTGTACCTATACCTCTGCTTAAAATGAATAAATATCCATGAACACACTATAGGAGTGTGTGAGGTTATCATGGAGTTCAAACAGTGTTGTTTTAATGCTCTTTAATGTTTGTGTGACAGGTTGTGGTTGCTGCTTCATTCAAATATCATCACAGAAGACAGATCAATCAACTAACATGATCAATTCACAAGTCAGTAATGATAAAAATTCACATATTGAAGGTAGGTTAGGTTTTAGTTTCAGTCCAAGAGTTGTGTAACTCATCAGACCCTCACACTCACCAGACTACATTTCCCATCATCTATTTTGTATTACCTTACTTAAAATATTATGCATGACTATGAAAGTAATTAATATACTGATCAATATGCTGAATTGTCCCTAAATACTGATTGGATGTATAAAGGCCCTCCCATTGGGCAGCACTGCTTTTTCCATTGAACTGCATCTGTTAACTGAAGCATTCCTATGAACTTTGGATGATTTCCAGAAGTTGACAGATTCAATGAATGTCTCCTGGGATCACCGCCAACCAATACTAGGCAGAAAGTTGATATGGCCAAGTTTCATCATTAAGAAATACCAGATGGGCAAGTAATAAATTGTGGAAAACCAGACAAGGATAGCCAATAAAAATAATCCGGAACTACCAATTATGATAAGAAAGAAGGGTATGAATAAGTGCGTAGTGCCTAAGAGGGGCCTAAAATCCATGTTTTCCCTATTTAAAGACAGTTACATGAGTAGTTATACGAGTAACTATAATGACACAAAATAAAACGTGGCGATTTTATAAGCGGATAAAAAAAGATTACTATAATGTATGGCGGAAGAGCACTTTGCAGCACTTCGACCTCGGCGTAGTAATATCAACTCGTCACGTTGGTTGTATTGAAGGAAGTTAGAGGGAGACGGAAAGTTTTCAGGAGAAAATAAAAGGCCAAATGACATAGAAGGACATGTAGTACTACTGATTCAAAGAACAAAATAATAGAGCCACAGGGTGACGCAAGAGAAGTTGAGAAGGGTAGTTTAATTGAAAAACGTTGTATACAAAGGAAGCTGGTCAAAGGCTTACGATCAATGATGAAACAAGCAGGAAATTCATAAGCCATTTACAGAGTCCTCTCATTTCCCAATAAAATAATATAAATATCTTCAAATTGTGTGTGCTGCCATTATGACAGGCATCCAGTGGATGGTGATGTTTTTTAAATAATGGATTCAAAGACAGTTTAATTACTAAAAGAAACAAAAGAACAGATGATAATTAGAATGTGGTTTCAACACGATACTCGTATAAGGTTTAGTGACATTTATTATTCTAGTTAGAATGGAAATTATAGCAGGAGCGTAGTAACCAAGAAAACAACATCTGTTAAGACAAGAGACTGTGTATATTATATAGATATGAATCTAGATATATATAGAGAGATGAAATATATAGAGAGACACGCCAGATGACTATGACTATTATACAGTGACCTGTAATTTGATCCTTTGCAGAGTTTCTGATATTTCTGGAAATCACCAAAATGTGGATGATAAAGCTACACTGTAAACCCTGATAAGTTCACAGAACTCAAAAAATATTTTGTAACAGATTACACAAAAACATTTAAGTGATGTTTTTAAATGTTTTAAGTTTACATAAACTTAAAAAATTTAATTCCAGTTGCCTTAAATTATCTCAGAGTTATCTTAAACAATTATATTTCTGAACTTATAATTAGGGAGTCATTCAATCATAATTTTATCTATTTTTCAACTCCTATAATGTGGGAAATACACTCAAAATTAGGCTTTTGCTGTCCATCCTCAGTCTAACCACAGGCTCTACTCTTCACCACAACGGTAACACTACAAATCCAACATAACATAAACCTTTGTAAAATCTAATATAACACAACATTTATGTATTAACTTATGTTCCTCTATGTTAATCTTGTGTAAAAACACACAAAATAACACTTAATTTCTAAATTTATTTTCCTTGTTTTCTGATGCAAAGCATGCTGGGAACTAGAAAACACAATCATTTTAAGTTCACCTGACTACAACAAATTTTTGAGTTAACAGAACTTATTTAAATTAAGTCCAATGAACTTTCGTTATTATTTGAGTACAATTAACTAATTTCATTTGATTAATTTCACTGTTCGGTTTTACAGTGTATGCTGGTCACTCCTTCTTGGTTAATAGTTCATTTTAAAGCTAGAAATCAAGAAATAAATCAAAAATTCTGAACCCAAGCTATTGCAAATGCTGTCATTACCAAGGATTGCGTGATGCTAATAATGTTGGCCATGGATCCAAGACTATGCAGAGATCTCCAATCATTTCATACAGTATATACGAGTTTGGAAAAATGTTTTATGACTGCAGTGATTAATACAACCCCATGACATTTACATTTATTCATTTTTAGCATACGCTTTTATCCAGCTGTAAACATTCTGGGCCTGTCGCACAGTGAATGTCACATTGCCTATGTTCAGTAGCTTTGGATCAGAGTTATGTCATTAATTTAGAAGTGGTGGTATTCCCACCTTGATATTTAGGAAGGATAACTGAACATAAATCTAAGAGCAGAGTAAATTAGAAGGCATAAGCAAAGTCCCTCAATTGCACACTGTTGGATTTTTGATTTAGCAACATTTCTTGTTAATTCAGTTTCCAATGTGCATGGTTTTGACCATTGCACAAGGAGGGAAGTGTTTGGAAAAATAAAACTTAGGCTGAAATTTTTATCCAAAACAATGTCAGAAAAGTTATGTGCTATTAATATTGTATGTATGTAATATTTGGATTATGGATGAATGGCTTACTAAAGTGGGAATAATTACATTAGGTTGTTATTTTGGTGCTTGTTTTGTTCTATTGTGTTGTGCCTTTCCTCAGATGAATGATGGCCAATGCAGTAGCTAAACAATTTGTGTAAAACTTTCCTGAAAGAAAATGGAGTGGTAGGGAAGGGGTGCCTTTTATTTTCCTTTCTTTATTTTGTATCTTTTTTTGTAACTTTTGTTAGAGAGGGAGTTAGTTTCTTCATTGTACTTTATTTTTCATATTATGTAGTAGTATTAGAATACTTGGATAGAGTAGGCAGGAAGTTAGAGGGTTTTATGTATTTTATTTTGGCACATGCCCCTTCCTGAAGTCATTTACTCCTTAAGTCATTTATTTTTCAAGTAATTTATCTTTGAATCATTTTTTTTTTAAATTGTTATGTAAAATGTGCTTATTTTTTAAAAGAAAGGGGACATTGAAGGTCTTAAGCAGTTGTGAGGGATGAACCAGTGTATCATCTATTGCATTACATTAACTTTTTTTATTTTTTTACTAATTTTAATCATTTGAATAATCGTTTGTATCCTCTACATAACCATGACAACAATTGGTAATGCTGCCATCTCATGCACATGCTTTAATAATCATTGCTGATTTCTTTTGACTCATTGTTTATTGACCCCCAAGAATGTATAGACAGGGGAGCAGATTCTTTTACTCTTCTCTAGCCAACTGTGGGGAGAGATGTCTGGATCCGACTTCCTCTGGAGTGCAGCATCATAAAGAAACCATTTGTTAAGAGGTGATGGAGGACCATTATTGGCTCATAGACAGATACCCAGCCAGCAATGACATGTGGGGCCCAGATGGGTTAAGTACGGGTTTCATGGTTACTTTGTGGGCATGGGCTTTGGCTGGGTGAAATCAGCGGGTCCCGTGTAGATTTTGTAGTATGAGTCCCACATAGGAAGCCCATATGAGCTGATTACATGGGCCCATAAGGGACAGGCATGGGCCAATTGGGCATGGGTTTGAACTGAGAACACATATATGGGTTCTGCATAGCATATATATGGGCGAAGTGGGCATGGGTTTGAACTGGGAACACATATATGGGTCCTGCATGGTGCATTTATGGTCCAATTGGGCATTGGTTTGAACTGGGAACACATATATGGGTCCTACATGGTGCATTTATGGTCCAATTGGGCATGGGTTTGAACTGGGAACACATATATGGGTCCTGCATGGTGCATTTATGGTCCAATTGGGCATTGGTTTGAACTGGGAACACATATATGGGTCCTGCATGGCATATTTATGTGCTAAGTTGGGTTTGAACTGGGAACACCTGGGTCCTGTATGGCAGAGGGGCAAAGCGTAGGCCTATTGAGTTATGTAATTACTTACTGTACAATTTTAAGTAACTTGTAGTAACTCTACATGTAGGCTAATCAAGCATGTTGAGATTGAGTAATTGTAACTCAATGCATTTCAAGTCACGCTAATCACCAAAGAACAGACATTGCATACATGTAGATCTTTTGCCAAAACAATCCATCAGTCATTTTTGTTAGTCGTGCAGAAAATGAAAATATAACTTCCCAAAAATGTAAATGGGGCCCACATTTACCGCCCATGAAGCCCTCATCTGGGCCCCACATGTCATTGCTGGCTGGGTAGAGGATAGGTGGATTTATGGCACTCTAGGCAAAGGGCTTACTGGTGAGACTTGGTCAAGTCTAAGAGGGTCCCATAATATGTTATTTATTCAATATGGTCTTATCTTACTTAAAATATTATGTATGACTATAAAAGTAATCAGTATGCTGAATTATTCGCAAATACTGATTGGATGTATAAAAGCCCACCCATTGGGAAGTACTGCAAGTTTTCCATTGAGCTGCACCTGTTAATTAACCCAACATGAACCTATGAAGTCTTAGCTTTTGCATCTGGAACTCCATTTCTTGAGTTTTATTTCATGACTTTGAGAAGACCATTGGCAATAACAACGCTCACCTGAAGCTGATCAACCTTCATCGCCAGCACTAAAGTCATTGCCTGGTTTAATACGACAGACCTCTTACATTGTGTTGACCACAATTGCTACTCCAGTTACCTCGTTCAAAGTTTCTCTCAGTTATCTTAAAGCCTCCAAGCTGTCTTCCAAGAGTCCTCTGTCTCAACTTGTTTCTCTTGTTTGTGTGCTCAACCAGATCTAGAAGACAAAGACTCAAATTGAATCATAAATGTTTCATCACCATCTATCTCAACATGTGTCATTTACCTGTTTGTCAATTGTGTTCCTGCTAAAACATCTAATAAACCAGTCTGTTTAAGTTGACCTTATTTCTAGTCATTTCGGTCTGTGTCTGTAACATGACAGTATGCAATGTTTTTCTTAAACACTTTTTGTTACAGTCCGCTGGTTTAAACATTCTTTATCTGATTAGATAAACTAAGAGTGAAAAAGTATGTAGTTCAGTATCAAAGTTTTGGAAATAAAATGTTTTGACTGCCAACTTGCCAACGGTTCAGACTTGTTTGGGTAGCAGAGAATTAAGATAAGTGTAAGGCTGAGATACTGGTTCAAACAAGTGTTTGATTAGATCATTTATGTATTAATATAGCTTTAAAAAAGTTGCTGTTTGTAGCTTGCATGCAATGACTGGGCTGAACATTTTGTGACATCTTAATTAAACTTGTGAACTGATTACATGAACTGACCCGGTGATGTCAGGCTGCATCTGCATTTGTCACTAACATGAACTAACATCTGCATTAAAGAATTGTCACTAACATGAAACCACAAACTGCTAGTGAAAACGTGAATTCTGTTAATCTGTCAAAGTTATGATATTTATTTTTATGCATGACATTGTTCTTTAGATTAAAGGGTTAGTTCACCCAAATAGCAAAATTATGTCATTAATAACTTACCCTCATATTGTTCCAAACCCGTAAAACCTCCGTTTATATTCGGAACACAGTTTAAGATATTTTAGATTTAGTCTGAGAGCTCTCAGTCCCTCCATTGAAACTGTTAATATTGACCAAAATGTATTTTCGATGCTTCAAAATATTCTAACTGACCCTCTGATGTCACATGGACTACTTTGATGATGTTCTTCTTACCTTTCTGGACAGTATACCGTACACATAGCTTCAATGGAGGGACTGAGAGCTCTCGGACTAAATCTAAAATATCTTAAACTGTGTTCCGAAGATGAACGGAGGTCTCACGGGTTTGGAACGACATGAGGGTAAGTTATTAATGACATTATTTACATTTTTGGGTGAACCAACCCCTTTAAAGTTTAAGAATATTGTTTGCAAACTGCAATTGATTAATTAAAAACAAAGTAGTTGATATGCTGTTGTTTTTGTTTTCTAGTAGCAGTAATATGCAGTTATTAGCCGTGTCCACTGTATTTTTGTTGGTTTTCATGAGACCCCCATTGAATGACAAGAACCCCCCACTGCCCCCCCAATCAAAATTGTCTGGAGCTGCCACTGACTGTAGATGATGATAACTTTAAACTTTTTGCAATTTTTCTCTGAGAAACTCCTTTCTGATATCGCTCCACTATTTTTCGCCACAGTATTGGGGAAATTGGTGATCCTCTGCCCATCTTGACTTCTGAGAGACACTGCCACTCTGAGAGGCTCTTTTTATACCCAATCATGTTGCCAATTGACCTAATAAGTTGCAAATTGGTCCTCCAGATGTTCCTTTTATGTACATTTAACTTTTCCAGCCTCTTATTGCTACCTGTCCCAACTTATTTGGAATGTGTAGATCTCATGAAATCCAAAATGAGCCAATATTTGGCACGACATTTCAAAATGTCTGACTTTTAACATTTTATATGTTATCTATATTCTATTGTGAATGAAATATGAGATTTGTAAATTATTCCATTCCTTTTTTACTCACAATTTTTAGTGTCCCAACTTTTTTGGAATCAGGTTTGTAAATTTCTAAATGCAATAGGTCACTTTCAAACAGAGCTAATAGAACCATCAATGGGTTTAAAATTCTCAAGAAGATCTGCTGTTCAAAGAATGTAGTGACACATGTTTTTATCCATCACTTTGAAAAAACAGCTGGCGGCTTGTAAAAACACGGTGAGTACCTTGAAGGACACGTATTCCACCACGGTTGATGATTATATTAACCAATCTGCATGTGGAACACCTCACTGACATCAAAAACATGGAACGACAACATAACAGTTTAAAGTTATTCTGGTTTCTGGGCAGCTGAACGGGAAGTGAAGCATGCTTTAAAAATAACAATGTCAACTGAATTGAATTGTTGAAAAGTTTTTAAAAGGAGGAGTATTTGAATAAAAAACCGAGATCAATAGATTCCATCAAAATTTGGCAATAGTGCTTATTAGACATAAGGAAGCTTTTATGAATCATGCATTTAGCATTGCTACAAACAGTCATGCTTGTTATGAGTTCTTGTATAGGAATGGTAAATATTTGAACAAGCATCAACGTGCCCACAGTTCTTTCAACTAAATGCTTCCATGAGATTTTGTCCATCTGAAACAAGTTTTGTTTTTGCCTGAAACATGGCAAAAAGACCCCCAAGGAAAAGTAGGACAGACTTTCTCTGATTTAAATATTATTTGCCTTATTAATTTTATTTAATGTTTTATTGCTGGAGAGGGAAATGTTTAAGAACTGAACTGAAGAGCCTTTGATTATACTTTTTTTCAGCTTTATTGCTGTTTTTGTACACAAAAACTTTCATGTATGATTCTTGAGATTTGTTTTTCAAAATTAATGTTACTTATGACTTATGACTGAGGGGGGCACGCATATGTGACTTACTGTGCTCATAGGATGTTCTTCTCCCACGTTGATCAGTCTGTAGAAATTAGTTCGGCGAGATGTAAATCATTTAAAAGGTGACAGCCGCTGTCCTCTTCTGAAACCGTTACGTTACCTACTTCAGCGAGCGCACAAGCCTCTGAAAATCTTACCCAGATACAGCAATGCTATTTTCTGATTGGCTGATCGGTAGCTATATATATATATATATATATATATATATATTTTTTTTTTGTCTCACACTTTTCAACAGTACAAACAATCACACATGCAGAGTATCAATACAGTGTTGAATTAGATGCTATTACTGTAACCACAAATCACAAATTATGACACAAGGCCAGGTTTGTAAATAAATCCACTCGACTACATAGTCTTCTCAATGCGTCATACATACACTATCAGTGAATAAGCATGAAATAAACTCATAACAGAAGGAATAAGGAATAACACAAACATACATAATGAATAAAGCATAACATGAAACGCATACAACAGTACATACGCTTTACTTCATGTCCGAATAACCAGCGTGCGAGCTAATCACTGCACATTTATGCTAATCATGTGCTCGGAATTGATGGTTAACATTAAACAGAGTTTATGGACATATCAATCATATGCATCTCGAAAAACAATTAATATAGAGAACAGTCTTTCTTATAAAGCGATTACAGCAACGATGGTGTCCCTTGTGTACATTTTATACCTGTAAAGGATGATATTAAATGAATGAGCGTTCAAGCGATGTTTCTTCACCTATGCTTTAACATGAATGAAGCATAATATCGCGAGAACTCCCTCAACAAATGCACGCAGTGGCGCGCACCTTTTCATTCAACCAATCACACACATCCATCTCCAGCTATGATAATATACATATTAAATCGAAACTATAACTCTTATGAAAAAAAACAAAATAGTTGTAACATGTATTTGATTAACACACCATTTATAATATGATAGAAATGATAGACATAAAATATAAATCAAATCAAGGAAAATGGATAATGATAATTGTAGCTGGAGGACGTTCAGTCTCAGTCTTTTTACCTATATCCAGGGGCGGATCTAGAAAAATATGGATGGGGTGGCGAGAAGGGGGCAGGAATTTTTGAGGGGTGGCAACATATGGCAGACGTATATATACTGAATTTAGTCACAGTTATCACAGTTTGATGATAAATATATGTGCACACTACAAAAGGACACAGGCTATCATTTACAATCTTAATCTCATGCAATTCAGTGTTATCATTATGTCAATTTATTATAAGAAACACAAGATTTTAACAGCCAATGACATTTCCAGCTGGGGAGACTCAACTGATTTTCTACAGTTTAGTGTTAATCACCATCTAACTCAACCAGTCAAGAGCTACATTTAGCTTTAGTTGTTATATGAATATGGTCCCTGAAGCATAGGTTTTATTAGCTAAAAATAGTAATAAATAAATAAACATTATAGGCACAAATAAAAATGTACTTTTAGAAATTGTTTTTGAAAAATATTGTGTTTTGGCAAGTTTAAATTACAACTTCTATGAAAACTCCTTTAAAATAATGTTTTAGTATATCTTTTTTAAGTATATTTTACTAAGCAATTTCTTACATTATTTTTTGAGTTAGACCAAACTTTTATTTTGGTGGGTTGTAACCAGAGTTTCTGTGTTTTTTATTAACTATTATTATTAGCTAATAGGCCTACTTGAAGTATAGCATACTCTACTGTGTAATAGTACTATATTGAATTTCTTCAAGTTACATCTAAATTTTATTTTGACAGGTTGTCGTAAAGACATTGCCGTTTCTGTCAGTCTGTGTATACGATACGAATGAATGACGATAGTTTTATCAAATGAAATTGTGAAATCCTCTTATAGCGCTCTCATGTGTAGCATACATCATGTGTCATTATAGTGAAAAGCTGAAAACACCACGCGTGCTTCTGTGTGTGTGTGTGTGTAGTAGAGCACACATTCCCAGAGACGTGTATAACAACACCTTCAGGGCTGCTGCTGGCCAAAATTGTGCCCATAAGCAGGATTGTATTGTTGTGCCTCCCTTCCTCAAATATGATGATGGAAAAAAACCTACTATAGGGGTGAAAATAGAAACTTTAATCAAATAAAAAACGAAATGAATAAATTGTATTATTTACAAATCACAGTTGTAGCCCTCGACATTTACCTGTGGCTATAACTTTATTATTACTCTAATTTATTTTATAGTCTCAAGCATTCAGAAATCATGCAAAAGGAAATTAAGCAGTTGTACTATGATAAAACTATGGTTTATTTTTGTAAGGGTTGTGATATGAACGTTTTATGTAGAAGAAATTATAAAGCCTTGGTCATCTATAGCAAAAAGGTGGCCAAAAATGAAAGATTAAGTGAATAATTGAATGAAATGTTTAGTCAGTAGCCTAAACAAGGATTTGATTGTCCTTTAAGTGTAACACGAGCATCTGTTTTTATAGCAACAACAACAAAATATTACAGTATATTAATACTTTGTAAATTAGCGGGTTCGCGAATCACTTGAGTCAGTTCGGGAGTTCAAAGCGGATTCGCGAATCATTTGATTCAGTTTGGGCATTGCGAATAATTTGAATCAGTTCGGGAGTTCGTAGCAGGATCGCGAATCATTTGAGTCAGTTTGGGAGTTCGGAGTGGGATCGCGAATCATTTGAGTCCGTTCGGGAGTTCAAAGCGGGTTCGCGAATCATTTGAGTCAGTTTGGGGATCGCAAACCATTTGAATCAGTTCGGGAGTTCAAAGTGGGTTCGCGAATCATTTGAGTCAGTTTGGGGATCGCGAATCATTTGAATCAGTTCGGGAGTTCGTAGCAGGATCGTGAATCATTTGAGCCAGTTATGGGGATCGCGAATCATTTGAGTCAGTTTGGGAGTTTGGAGCGGGATCGCGAATCATTTGAGTCAGTTTGGGAGTTCGGAGCGGGTTCGCAAATCATTTGAATCAGTTCGAGAGTTCGGAGCAAGTTCGCGAATCATTTGAGTCAGTTTGGGGATCGCAAATCATTTGAATCAGTTCGGCCAGTAGCCACTGAGTTTACCACTGATATGCCGGCGGGGCATCAGTATACACACTCACCTCACGCAGCGAACCGACTCACTTTCCTCAAGCAGCGAACGACTCATTTTCCTCAGCGAACGGATCACTTTCCTCACGCAGCGAACGACTCACGCAGCTAACCAACTCACTTTCCTCAGCGAACTCACTTTCCTCAGCGAATGACTCGCGCAGCGAACGACTCACTTTCCTCACGCAGCCGGCGACTCACTTTCAGCAGCCGGAGACTCACTTTGCGCAACCGGAGACCCACTTTCCTCACGCAGCAGACAAATGACTCTCTCTTCGTGATAATTCATCATAATTCTTCATATAATTAAAGGGACTTCTATATTGCATCCCAAAGAATATTTAGATATAATATTTAAATATTCAAAAATGTGTACATTTCAATAAAACGAAATAATTGCCTATTGCAAATTTGTGAATGCATGGTTAACTTTTTTTCCTGCAGTCACTAGGCTATACTGAGATATTTTTTAAAAATCTATATTTTGGGGGGGATGAATAGAATCAGCCGTTTTGAACGAAAAGTTTGATTTGAAGGATTCAATAAATACTTAAACCATGGATTTGCTGTCACCTACTGGCGGTTTTATTGTTATCATCATTTATTAAGGTGCCAGCACTAGCCTACTACCAGCACAAAATCACATTTAGCAAAATATTTACCAAAATTAATCAGTTTCATTTAATAAGGCAAAATTTTCAATAAAACGTTTTTAAAAAAATTATGATTTTGTAATTTGTAATCATTATGTAAAATTAATTACAGGACGAAGAAAAAGAAAAAGACTATCCCCCCAAAACAATTTTAAAATTCGACCACTGTATAAATAAATTTGAATATATAATATTAATATACATATAAATATAACTTAAATTACAGTAAAGATTAAAAGCTTAATAATTATTTTTTTAAGTAACGTTTCCTGGGGTCCGCAGTTTATAAAAACGTAGTACTGGGGATTTAGCTGTTTGCTTTACACCTCGATCTAGCCTGTGCCTTTTTATTTATTTTTTATTGCTTAGCTCTCACTATATATTATAATAGTTTATATCATATTTTTTTAAACATTATATATTTATTAGCCTACTTATTTATGAAATTGTATGAAAATACAGATGTTTAGATTATAGTTCAGGTTTATTTTTTAATTTTTTTTTTTTTTTTTTTTTACAAAATATAGATTTCTAAAAATATCTCAGTATAGCCTAGTGACTGCAGAAAAAAAAAGTTAACCATGCATTCACAAATTTGCAATAGGCAATTATTTCATTTTATTGAAATGTACACATTTTTGAATATTTAAATATTATATCTAAATATTCTTTGGGATGTAATATAGAAGTCACTTTGTAACGCTGTCAGAGATGTAAGTCTGCCCAGGATGAATAGAAAAAGACAACGCCAACGATGGTAGTTTCACGAGTCTTTATATAATTCCTCTCAGTTAAATGCACTCTTCACATACATGTCATAGAGCGAATATTAACAGGGGGAAAACACTCTGAAAACACGCTACAAATAAGAGTAGAAAGTAAACACTATAAATCAAAGGAGCAGTCGGTAGAGCGGTCATCTCTCTCCTCTCGCGAGCAAAACTGTTCTCTCACTGCGCTCGCGTACACTGGAACAGCGCGGAGCGCGCACACAATAACGTGTCATCTTAAAGGCATACAACATTCATGTCATGAACATTATAACATTAGGTGGCCGTTACAACTTTAATTATAATATTCGGTCCCTACATGAAGAGAGAGTCATTTGTCTGCTGCGTGAGGAAAGTGAGTCTCCGGCTGCGGAAAGTGGGTCTCCGGCTGCGGAAAGTGAGTCTCCGGCTGCGTGAGGAAAGTCGTTCACTGAGGAAAGTGAGTTCGCTGAGGAAAGTAAGTCGGTTAGCTGCGTTAGTCGTTCGCTGGGTGAGGAAAGTGAGTCGTTCGCTGAGGAAAGTGATGCCCCGCCGGCCTGTCAGTGGTAAACTCAGTGGCTACTGGCAACTGTACGGTGAATTCCCGCGACAAATCAGTAGCCTTATTTTTGGACCGGACGGGACGCCATAGTTCGGGAGTTCGGAGCGGGATCACGAATCACGAAAGATTCGCGCTTGTAAATTTTCAAATTGGCCATAACCTTTAATTCGTTGCTGCCAACTGGGGCTTTCTTTCAGGGTGGCATTTGCCCCGGTAGATCCGCCCCTGCAGCAATATATCCAAGGTAGTAGGCTAATGCTCATATTTTGCTTTTATGTTGTACAAATATTAGTAAATTTATTGTTAATTTAATACAGTAGTTACAGTATATGACACAGTCTTTATAGAGATCAGTATTATACTGCATTATTAGAAAAAGCTTTTTTCTGCATTAAGAACAAGCTTTTCATTCAAAATGCTCTCATAAATGATGGTCCTGGACTGTGTAATGTAGTGTCGCCATCTAGTGAACAAGACGCCATATTAGATCAACACAACTCAAAACAAAACTATACAACAAAAATAATAAGAAGAAGAAGAATTAAGTAATGTCTAACAACACCATCTAGTTAAAAAAATAGTTTTACATGAACACACTGTATATTTAAAGGGTTACTTCACTCAAAAAATAAAGTTCTTTCATGTTACAAACTTTGAGTTGCTTTTCTTCTGCAGATCACAAAAATATATTTTGAGAAATATTATTTGGACCTCAGTATTGTTTACAACATATATTTAGTTTCACAGAAGAAATGTTTGTAATGGCATAAAGGTGTGTGACAATTTTTTTTTTTTTTGAAGCTTGTTAATGTAATTTAAAATTTCACTAGATGGTGAAAATGAGTTGTATTACACAAAATACAGTATTTTTTATTACAACATATATACTTAAAAAGCATACACTTTCTAATTTTTTTAATCTATTCTGCAAGTTTCACTTCTCTTTTCTGGCTTATTCTTCAAATTCAAGCACTGTTAATATTGTTAAAATACTTCTGTTTTTCCTCATTTGAAAGACTGGTACTTTTGGTAAACTGTTAAATGTCAAATGTAATGTTCTTGTTTTTGGTTTTCCACTTGCTCTGTATCATTCATTGCCTGCTGAATTGTACTTATGAAATGACTTGATTCTTTCTCAGAATCTGCCAAGAAAGATCTTTTACATTCACAACGCTCCATCTAGTGGACAACACTGTGTAAAGACTCGGGTGAAAACTGATGAAAGCATGAGCCAAATAAACTCTGAGTTGACTGAAAACACAGAAAGAGAAATGATTATCAGTTACGCTCCCATGAAAACTAAAGCGCTTCATCAACAGGATCAAATGACCGAGTCAAACAAACATCTCCACCTTGACTAAGATAACACACGCAGCAGTCATTCAGTTCATGGATGCATGTGTCTTTTTAAGAGGGAGAAACTCTTCATTCTTAACAGTAAATCTTAGTCACCACCGCATCAGTGTAATATATAGAACTTCCTTTTTATTCTCATCACATCTCTAAGAATCAAACACCAAAACCTCTCGATTATTTTCTCAAACCGACTGGCTTTACTGGACGTGTACAACATATTCGTAGATCTAGAAATTACTTCATGCATTTTTTAAAACAATTCAGGTCAATTGTGTGATATAAACTTATATATATATTAACAAATATATAACAAAGTATATAACAAAAAATTTAATAACTTCTAAATGCCCATTGCTTGTATTTCTTGTGTTTTGTTCAAATGTGTGTTAAAATCCCATGGGTTTTTCTCATATCCCTCTACCTGTAATCTACAGGTAAGATACATGGTCCCACCAAACAGTCTTACCTAAAAAAACAACAACAACAAAAATTCATCATATCAGGTGTCTTTCCATGAAGAAAAAGAGAAAATCAAAAAAAAATTAAAGCTTCATATCAGGTGTCTTTCCGTGAAGAAGAAGAAAAAAAAAACCCTTAAAAATAACATCTCAAATGGTGCTCCAGTTCCAGTCCCCCGGATAAAGAAGGGAAACCCAGACATCTCATTCATACTGCAGTGATGCCATTTAATTGCTCTGATACCAGCAGGAAGATGTTCACAACCAAAATTTTGCAACAAAACAAGATCCAGAATGTCCTGGGGTTACATGAGCACCATTCAGTGCTATTGAAATCACATGCTTTGTTAGTTTTTTTTTTTACCTTGAGTCTTATGAACTAATCCCCAGATATTATTTACTGTCATAAGATGCTTTATCCAAGTCAAAAAAGCATTGCACTATAGATCATGAGTGGCTATTGAACTTTAAATGAATTAAAAAGCAATAACTAGCTAACAGATCTGTCTGTTCCTCACACAAAGGAAATCTTGCAATCTTGAGCACGAGTCTCATAGACTGTTATGACATTTTATAGACATTGTTTTGTCATTCTGAAGTAATTAAGTTCGCTTTCATTACATGCAAAGAAAGGAAGGAAAAGATGTGAGTAAACGATGACACGTTTTCATTGCAATCCAAGAGCATGAAGTGTTTTCAGATGTTTTATCTGGAGAGAACTGTTGGAAACTGATACTAAATTACTCTAACTCCCTCTTGGATCTTCTCTTCTCAAAATGAAACTGTTAAACGTCTTCTGAAACACCCAAAAGAAGTCAAATTGGGACAGAAGACTCGTATAGTGTTCAGGAGAAGCAGACCAGACTGAGAACTCTGGACAAAGTAAGAATATTGCTATCTATCTATCTATCTATCTATCTATCTATCTATCTATCTGTCTGTATATCTATCTATCTATCTATCTATCTATCTATCTATCTATCTATCTATCTATCTGTCTGTATATCTATCTGTCTGTATATCTATCTATCTATCTATCTATCTATCTATCTATCTATCTATCTATCTATCTATCTATCTATCTGTCTGTCTGTCTGTCTGTCTATCTATCTATCTGTCTGTCTGTATATCTATCTGTCTGTATATCTATCTATCTATCTATCTATCTATCTATCTATCTATCTATCTATCTATCTATCTATCTATCTATCTGTCTGTCTGTATATCTATCTATCTATCTATCTATCTATCTATCTGTCTGTCTATCTGTCTGTCTGTCTGTCTGTCTGTCTGTCTATCTATCTGTCTGTCTGTATATCTATCTGTCTGTATATCTATCTATCTATCTGTCTGTATATCTATCTATCTATCTATCTATCTATCTATCTATCTATCTATCTATCTGTCTGTATATCTATCTATCTATCTATCTATCTATCTAACTATCTATCTATCTATCTATCTATCTATCTATCTATCTATCTATCTATCTATCTATCTATCTATCTATCTATCTATCTATCTATCTATCTATCATTTAACTTTTATATCATCTCCTACGCTGTCGCATCGCTAAAAAGCGCTTCTTTCTCACCTCGGTTCAGTTTATAGATAAATTCGCCAGTTTATTATTAAATTCCGTTCATTAGATTTGATTCACACCGGAAACGAGACTTTCGGGTGTCATCTGATTGTCGATTCCAGTGGTGGTTTACCGGACGGAGTGATGATTTAACGGTGCTGTCATTCAATTCTCGGTATTCGTGGCTGCGAAGGGAAGCTGAACTAGAAGCTTTTTCTCGCGTGAGACTTTTCTCGAGCGCTTCTCGGATTCGTCTTTAGGAGGCAGCCAATCAGCAGCGAGCTCTGAAGCGCACGCACGCTCTTGAAAAGCGTTTACAGCTGATCCACTCCCGCAGAATCAAAACAAACCTCCACCGCTCACAGACGCCTGCTCATGTGCGACTCTCAGCGTTAAGTAAGTTCATATTACTATTGATATAGAGCTAATTAATCAGTCATGATTTGGGAAATATTGTTTCACTATTTGTTTTTGTCATTTTAAAGTTGTAGCTATATTTTCAGCCTTGCTGCTGTTGACTATGTGTGATAACACCCAGGTTTAACATCCTGGGTTTCCTGCACTTTGATGTATTTTTGCAATATGGTGCACTTAAAAAAAATGTAGTGTTTGTGCATAGATACTGTATGTTGGTCTCTGATGTGTGAAAGTGTGAACGTTAAGTGTGAAATGTCATAGATGTCAACAGCAATAGAAACATTCTAGTGAAGAATTTATTTTATTGAGTTATGCTGTATCTGGAGGTTCAGTCATATTTTCTGTCCTTTTATACATATGTGCTGATTTCTTTGTTGTCTTTTCAAAAGGTTATATTATGTACTTTTAAAGTATGTACCTTTAAGGAAACATTATTAAGGGTTAATAATGCACCTTAAGGGTAATGCCTCAGTGACAGCTTTGTAAGTGTATGAGTATGAATTTCTTCATTTAGGCTAAAGTTGATCATCTTTAGAAAACCCATCTGTGTAACTGTAGTGTTCTTAACTGGATATTACATATTTGTGGTAGATTAGGGCTGATATCCAGGAGGTTGTTGACTGAAACCAAAAAAAGAAAAAAAATGAAAGGGCAGTGAGTGAGGTTTGCTTTCCAGCCACTTAACCCCGGGTTGCCCAAAGCTGTGCCATTTTCTGTAAGTGGGTTAAGGTGAGAATGTGATGGGTTTTTTTTTATCACACCAATAACTCCCTCGATATTTTTCCTGTCATTTGAACCATAGTAACCTGGGGAAATCAGCTTCAGAGTCCCTAGTTTCCTGCTTCTTTGTGTTGAAATTCAAGTGAAGCGTTTCTGATTATATCATCCCTCCCAGTCTCAAAGTGTTCACTCAGTCACTGGTCAAGTAATAAGAGGAAAAGTCATTACATTATTGTGTGTGTGTGTGTGAATGTATTGTGACAAGTTTGTATGTACTTGTAAGGCACTTATACATGTGTTGTATACACACAATTAATTTCCTCTCTGAAGACTAAATAAATGATCTATCTAATTAGTCCATTTATGTTTCTCTACTAAAATCATGCATTTCATACAGAAGCATTTAAATGAATCAAGTTAAAGATGGAAACTTCTGACTGACAGTAACTATTGGACAACATTTATGAATTGTGTGTGAGTTATCACTCATTATGATACACATTACATTATGAACATTTCCTGTACTGAACATATACGTCAGAGCTTTAATGTCGTAATATGTAAATCTCTGAAAGAGATGGACCTTCCTGAGGAAGAACCGTTGCTTTATTTCTCTGCCTTTGTGAGATTTTTTTTTACCTGGGGCTCTTTAGGTTTTCTCCCACGTGTGAATCAGTTCATGAATCATCTACAACAATGCCTCAGATCTGACTCGTATACAGTTATTAAAAGCAGCATTCGTGACTTATTGTTGTTATTTCTGGTCTTGCGGCATTCGTTAATCAAGAAGTTCTTCACTGCTGAATCATTGTGGTCATGAGTGACCAGACACACATGCAAACACTTCATAACCGGCTCAGTTTGGGCTTGAGTTCAGCAGTTTTTCTGTGATATCAGGTTGATGTGTTGTGTTTACCTGCAGGGGTCAATGAGGGGGACGCTGGTCGTCGTATTTCAGGCTCTGCTGTGGCCTGTCGTCTCAGCATCAGGTGCGACTGATATATACATCACACTTATCTGTTTTCTGTTTTAGATGATGGAAGATCAATCTGGAAACAGCCAAACAATGGTTTATCCTAGATATGAATTAGATTAAACAAAGCAAATGATCTTTCAACTGCTTCATAATTTCATAGTGTTGTCTCAGACTGTGCTCATATTTGAAGAGATCTCAGAATGAGCTTGAACATTTCCCATCAAATGCTCTGACCTGCTCTCTAAAATCATTTTATAACTTTAGATTATTACTAATTAATGACTAGTGACTCATTTGAGACAAATTTTGATACATAAATCATAACTGAGAATTCCTCTCAAGTCTCGTCCTCAAATGAAAAAGCAACATTTGAGCAATAAAAAAATTCCTTTGATCATTTCACTTCCAGTTTTGAATAAATAATTCAAACAGTGACCTTTAGAAAGTGTACCATGGCTATCATGGTTTCAGCCAAAATGTAGTACATTTTTAAGTATAATAATATTAAATAATAATGAATTTCCAATACTGTTTTAGTACAATTATTTGTTAGGTTTTACAATAAAATGCTATTTTAGTCTTTCTACTGCCATTTTCACCTTTAATTAATTATTTAATTCTCTGTAAATAAATCCATGTTTCAAGGAAAATCCTAGACCAGACTTTTTATTTTCAGTGTAAAACCCAGACTAAATTATTATTCAATTATTAAATATGAAGTTTTGTTAGAAGCCATTTTTTTAAGTTAATAGATCTACTGTAGTAAATGTACCTAACTTGGAGGTTATAGTAAATGGTAAACTTTAAGTCCAGCTATTTTCAAAGTGATCATTGTAGTTTTTGAATGATAACACCAAAGTTTAATGAAAATAAAGTGTATGTCTCTAAAATGATGATGATGATGATTGTCATCTGTCTTCCTCCAGCCCTGTTTACAGTCAGTTTAGAGAAGAGCGATTACGAGGCAGAGCTTCATGGAGATGTCAAACTAGTGTGCTTGTTCTCCAAGGTTAAACGTTTGTCTGACCTCACTGTCATATGGAGCCGAGTCGAGCCGAAGCCGGCCGTGGATGTGTATCGGCTGGAGAGAGGCACAGAAAACCACAATTACACCAGTGCTGCGTTCATAAAGCGTGCACAACTCATCCACGAGCAGCTGGATCTAAACAGAGCTGTGCTGCACTTGAAGAAGCTCCAGATAAAAGATTCAGGCATGTACCGGTGCATCGTGAAAGAGGGAGATGATGGAGACTACAAGCAAGTCACGCTCAAAGTTACAGGTGCGTTTGCCTTACAAAACACTCAGCGTCACAAACAAACTCATAAAGGGAACAGGATCGCTGGAAACATTTTTAACATGTCATTTGGTTGGTTTGCATAGTTTATTTTAGGGGCCTTAATGAGAGTCTTTATGCAGTATGTATAAATAAATATTATGTATTATAAATAGTGCTGTCAAACGATTAATCGCAATTAATCGCATCGCAAATACATTTTTTTGTTTACATAATATGTGTGTGTGTACTGTGTATATTTATTATTTATATATAAACACACACATATTCATGCATGTGTATATATTTCAGAAAAATAATTAGTTTGTATTTAATATTTATGTATTTAAATATATTTATGTATAATAAAAACTATATGAATATGAATATATACATGCACATTTTTCAAACTATATACTGTTTGTATGTGTATTCATATGTACATTATAAATAATCAGCATACGCACATATATTATGTAAACAAAGACTTATTTTGGTTGCGATTAATCGCGATTAATAGTTTGTTAGCACTAATTATACGCTAGTATAATATAATATAGTAATATGCACAATAGTACACAATACAGTGTAATGCATTGAGTTAAAAACTAACAAATATAAACACCATTGTGCATTTTAATCACATTTTGTGTAAAAAATGTCTAAACTATTATTAATCAAATAATTTGCCAAGAAGCAAAAGATAAAAAATCATGGATACAGTGGTATGTCATTGTAGGTCATCCAGGTTGGGTTTGAGTTCAATGCATACAGGAAATTTGCATATTGCATACTACAAAAATAATACTGAAAATGCTATTCCAAATATATCTACTTTTTCTGAAACTTTAACCAGATTGTTTTGGGTGTGAGTTAATCTATATATCTTGTTTATGGTCTCCAGCTCCTTATACTCCCGTAAAGAAAAGCACCATGAAGACGGGTCAGGATGAGGTCGAGCTCTCCTGTGAGTCTCAGGGGTTCCCGTCCGCTCAGGTTATCTGGAGCGATGGCCAGAACACAAACCTCACAGAGAGCTCCATCAGCACCACACGCTCAACAGATGAAGATCTCTTCCACATCATCAGCAAGCTGATGGTGAAACGAGACCTCGTCAATAACTACACCTGCTCTTTCCTCGTGAAGGGCGAGATCCGGGAGACGGTCACCTTCAGCATCCCAGGTGAGATTTGTTGACTAGCATCCGAACAGACTTGGAGAAATATAGCTTTCCATCATTTGCAAACCAAAGGATGCTTTGCAGTGAATGGGTGCCGTCAGAATGAGAGTCCAAACAGCTGATAAAAACATCACAATAATCCACAGCACTCCAGTTTCGTCACTTAACATCTTGAAAAGACAAAAGCTTTGTGTTTGTAAGAAACAAATCCATCATGAAAATGTTTTTATCTTCAAACCATTCCTTCTGGGTAAAATGCAAGTTCTCTATCCATAAAATTGATTTTCCAGTGATTTTTTTTCCCAGTGTCTCATCTGAATCAGTAGTGAAAACTGCATAGATCAAGCACCGTTTATAAGCCAAAACAGCTCTAAACAAATATGTGTGTAGATTTTTTTATGTAAGAGACAACAGAAGATCACTAGAGGAAGTTTTATTATCTATTATAGACTTGTATGTTAAGATGCAACTGTTTGGAATTAAAACATCTTAAAGAATTTACAAACGCACAGCTTTTCTGTTCTCCAGATGTTAACTGATGAATTGGCTTGATGTGGATTTATTGTGATGTTTTTATCAGCTGTTTGGACTCTCTTTCTGACGGCACCCATTCACTGCAGAGTATTGTAGTCTCAAACCTAGGCCTAAATGTGTGTTTGTTTCTGAATGTATGTAGCACTTCTAAAGTCTGTCAGTTCATCTCTGTAGGAGCGAGTATCAGCCTACAGATTTGAAAGTTGCCCTTGTTTCCATTGCTTATAGTTTCTGTGAGACAGATTTTTCTTGATGTGGGAGTATGTGATATGAAATGCGTTGGCAAAGACGTGCACAGAAGGAAAACATCAGTTTCAAATAAATGCGGAGGAGTGCTTTTGTTGCAGTTTTTCCAGCAGCCATTAGTCTCATAATGATGCAGATTTTATTCATATGTTTAAACCCTAAATCAAGTAAGCATCTTTCAATGTTTAAGGAAATGTTTGCACAATATGTTGCACAATAGATATATATTATAACAACTTTCTTTTGACAACTTCTGAAAAGACATTATGTGCATATTGTTAAGCTTTATATTTAACGGCAGCATTTGTCTCTCTTCACAGACGACCTCCTTCCTCACTCTTCTGCTCAGCACGTGTGGATTGTCGCCGTGGTCCTTGTGCTGTTAGCCATTGTCTTCATCTGTGTAATTCTGCATTGGAGAAAAAATGGTAATTTACATTGCACATTTGTGACTCTGGAGCACGGTCTGAAGTCTCTGGGGTATATTTGTAGCAATAGCCAAAAAAACATTGTATGGGTCAAAATGATAGATTTTGCTTTTATGCCAAAAATCATTAGGATATTGAGTAGAGATAATGTTCAATTAAAATATTTTGTAAATTTCCTACCATAAATATTTAAAAGCTTAATTTTTGATTAGTAATATGCATTGCTAAGAACTTCATCTGTACAACTTTAAAGGTGATTTTCTCAGTGTTTTAATTTTTTTGCACCCTCAGATTCCAGACTTTCAAATAATTGCATCTCGTCCAAAAAAATGTCTGATCCTTACAAAACTAATATTATTTATTTAACTTTCAAATTATGTAGAAATCTCAATTATAAAAAATTGACCCTTATGACTGGTTTTGTGGTCCAGGGTCACAAATATTTCCCTTTCTTCAATGTACCATTATACATTTAGTTTGTTTTTTTATATATATATACTATGGTAATACCATTTTTTTCAAGCATTGTATTATTTGAAGTACCTTGGAGTACCCTGCACATGTGTCAATCCCCTGGTTTTTAACACATTAGCATGACATCACATCTGTAATATTCCAGATGATTCTGTGACTTGTTTACTGTTTTCATGTCGATTCGTACCGCGTCTCAATCAGATATGGTCAGCTGATTTGAGGAGTACCCAGTGTAGATGTGCTTGATTGATCTGTTGTTTATTTTCGAAAGTAGTCATGTGAGTCAACAGCGTATGATATCGAACAGCGTGTAAAGAAGGAATCCCCAGTTTATTCAGCATCTGCAAGAGCACAGATCTGAACTTCTGTCTCTGTGGCATTATGAAACTAGAACGTGCAGAAACAGGAATGACCCAGAGAAATACCCTTATAACCCTGACACTGACCTACCCGAATATAGTGACTGTCGCTGTATGCCATACTAACAGACAGGATTTCGGGCTATGTTCATATATAACACACTAACACGCTACTCTAGCTATTTCTATATGTGGTCATGTGACAACAGTGTAGCATAGCACTATTTTAAAACCTTTCATCAAATATATAATGCCTACTCTTTCACGTATAACATGATTTTTTACTCGTTTCAGAAGTTTAATAGTGAGAAATCTGAATTGTGAGATATGAAATCACAATTGTGAGAAAAGTAGAGAGAACCGCAAAACATATAACAGTGAGAACTATCAGAAAGATTGTCAGGAAAAAGTCTGAATGGCGAGATATAAATTGGCTATAGTAAGAGTAAAGTCAAATTGAGTTGTGAAATATAAAATCGCAAAAGTGAGAAAAAGGTGCAAGAATTGCAAGGTGTAAAATTATAATTGTGAGTAAAAAATCCACATCGGAAAAATCTGAAAAAAATGTCCGATTTGTGAGATGTAATGTTGGAATTTTCAGAAATAAATCCAAATTGTGAGTTTATAATTTGCAGTTGTGAGACATAAACTTTCAATAGTGAGGAAAAAATGTTTGAATTAAGATTTAAACTTAGACAAATGTATGAGTCACGCGAAATAAACTCGCAATGGTGAGGAAAAAAAATCCAAATTGTGAGAAGTAATCTCGCAATTGTACAGAAAAAAGTAAGAATTGCAAATGTAAAGACATAAACTCATAATCCTGAGAGAAAAAGTCAGAATTGCAAATATAAATTAGCAATAGTTAGAGTAAAGTCAGAATTGTGATTATATAAACTCGCAAAAGTGAGAAAAAGAGCTGAGTTTCTGAGTTTATAATTTGCCAATGTGAGACATAACCTCGCAATAGTGAGGAGAACGGCCTTACGAATGTGAGAATAAAGTCTGAATTGTGAGATTCAAACTCACAATAGTGAGGAAGAAATGTCTGAATTAAGATTTAAACTTGTACTTATGACAAAAATGTATGAATTATGTGAAATAAATACCAAATGGTGAGGAAAATCCAAACTGTGAGACTTCAACTCACAATTGTCAGGAAAAAGTATGAATTGCGAAACTCCTAATTCTGATAAATAAGCTTCCAGATCAGGCCATTAATGATTAGACAGTGGTTTAGTGTTGAGCAGCGGCACGTGACGATACAAAGCGCATGCAAACACTGATTCCCGTTTGTTAATCTTCAGTATCTGCAAAAAAAAAAAGCACCAGGTTTTGTCACGGGTAAATACTGCAGACATTCATTGAAAAGGCTTTAGGTTTTAAAATCTGCTCAGACACTGGCATCATGTGAAGGGAAACGTGCTGGTTTAATAATAAGATTTATACCTTATCTGACCTTCAAGATGAAGCACTTTTTTAGGTTTCCTGACTAAACATTTTACTGAAATACTCCTGGCAATGGAAAAATCATTTGTCTATTACACGAATCCTTGCGCTGAATGCTTAGAAGAAGCTTTTTAGTGTCTGTCAACAGCTGATGATACGATCATAAAACCATTACTATGCAAAAACGCTGTTTCATGTCCTCTTTTTATGTGCAACCATGGGTGAATTCTAATAAATTATGATAACAAATGTGTACGTGACCTCTATCTTGATCTATTCCCAGGTCAGAAAAACAGACGTAATGAATCATCTCAATGTGCTTTCCTGTTTCCACACTCATCCTCTGCTACCACTGACTGTGAGTTTCTTTACAAACTGACATCATTTCCAGAACGGGAACTGTTTATGCTTTTTATACGATATAACAACAAAACGTTACTGTAAAGGCACTGTAAATATAGACTGTGTGTATATATATATATATATGTAGTGTTATAATCAGATTACTTTTTTCAAGTAACTATAAGTTAACACATTACTTTTTAATTTACAAGAAAAAGTCTGAGTTACTTTTTCAAAACAGTGACACCAGACTAAATTTGCATATGCATTAATTCATCCTAATCACAAAAAACATCAAAATGAATTAAAACAATGAAATGCAAACTCCGAATAAGACGCCAACCTGTAATAATTAAACATGTTGAATAACGCAAATCTATCTAATCCCATTTTATTAACTAATGTCTTTGCTGCTGTAGTTCAACTGTACTAAGAATCTAAAATGGCTTTAGATAAACTAATAATCGTGTTTTATTGTTGTTTTATTGCTAAAGAGTGTTGTATCTTCTTCTCTTGTGTTCTACTGTACAGACGTGAATTTACTTTTCCTTCAGACTGAGGTTTATTCATTACACTTTTGGTGTCGAAGGGCTTTTATATTTGCTATAAATAGAACTTCTTGTTCTTATATTTAAAAAAATCAAGCCCTGCTCATATTTAAAAAGTTACGCGAAAGTAACGCAAAAGTAATGTAACACATTACTTTCCATAAAAAGTAACTAAGTAGCGTAATTAGTTATTTTTTAGGAAGTAACACAATATTGTAATGCATCACTTTTAAAAGTAACTTTCCCCAACACTGTATATATATATGTGTGTGTGTGTGTGTGTGTGTGTGTGTGTGTGTGTGTGTTGAAAGCATGCACCGAGAATATGACATTGACTTAAATATTTTCGCATAAATATATCAATGATAGGGTTTAGAGACTTATTGTGATATATACTGTATATATGTTTTTATTTATATGTATTTATTAATTGGTTCAAACAGTTAACAACATATATTTAGCATGATATACACATTTATTTTTTTATTTTTATTTTTACTTCAACAAGTGTTATTTTACTATTACAGCTACATACATTTTTTGAATATATTTTTATTTTATGTTTTCATTTCAATCTGAAAGCTGAAGTAATTTATTTTATTTTTTTTTTTGCTTTTTTGTCACTTTTATGAGTTATTTATTTATTTGGTCTTAGTTTTTATTCATTTTTATTTCAGTTTTAGATAGTTCTGCACAGCAAGTTATACTAAATAAAAAGTTTATGTTTTTATATATGTTGTTGTTAAGGTTTATTCTAATCCAAGTAATTAAAACATTTGTTTTTATGGTTATGCTTTAGTTTTATTTAACGATAACCCTGCCCTTAACATAATAAACTTATATCCATTATTATCCATTTATTGATAATTTTTCTTTTTCATTCAGCTTTACTGACCGTGAACGAGAACAGGTCGCAAGCATGTGACATAAACTCAGAAGGTAAAGCATTTCCTGAAATAATAATAATAATAATAATAATGCAGAGTTAATGATTAAATGACTTCTGTTGAGTTCAGTAGAAACTGTAAGTACTGTACCATTTCCCTTGAGGCCTTTATCCCAGAATGCAACAACACTGTAATGTACTGTAATCTATCTCGTTTCCTGAACAGCAAATAATAAAAGTGTCTACTGCACATTCTGAAGCACATCTGGAGGTTTCATGTGATTGTGAATCACTGAAGCCTGTTATAAATGTGTTAACGTGAGCATTAGTCAAATGGAAAAAGTCCTGCATGTTGCTGCTCTTGTGACTCTGATTGTCTTTCATTTGTGCAGAAACAGCAGAAAAATCTTTGAGGAGCGCGCTTATTCAACAGTATTCAGAGCTGGACACAAGCGCTGAGATGAACAGCAGACTTGCTTCATATGCTCTCCTCAGCAAGTAAGTGAGTGATTGATATGAGGGAATGATGAATTCGGCACAAATAATGAGAAGAGTCACTCATGTGTTCAATCACACACTAACACATGACAGGAAACCTCCTAAAAATATAAAAAACAAACTGATTACTGTCTGTAAGAACAGAGTTCACACACTCGCCCTGATTGATGAGCTTGCAGTGAACCTTAAATGAACCTAAGGAAAAAGTATTTTTGTAATTTTCCAGTGCAATTATCTTAACATTTCTACATCAAGACACAATTACTAAGAGATTTGAGACTTGAGAGCCTTGCTTTCTGATCAAAATTAAACAAGAAAAATATCTCTCGGTTGGGAAAGAAGAATGAATTCAAGGAGAAAACAAGATTATTTTTCTCACCCCTTAAGTCACGTTCTTCTTAATTAATAGACATTTAATGGGATTATAATATTACAAAAAAAATATTATTATTATTTTAATTTTTTTGCATTGTGAACTATCAGTTTTAGTGTTATCATGAGATGTCCATTAAGAAATTAAAGGAATTTCTAAATAAGAATAAAATAAATAATTCTGAACTGTTAATTGGATGCCAAACCAGTGTATTCTGTATTTTCTTTTCTTTATTAATTTACTTATTTTATTATTTTATCAGTATTTTACAATGTAGTGTTATTTAATTTTATGTAATTAATTATTAGTTTGTTTAATCTTTTTATTTATTATTTTTTTATATTATTTTATATATTTAAAACAGTTAGTATTTCTATTTATTTGTTTTAAGTATTTAACACTTTTTTATATTTAAATTTTAAAGTATTTAAATGTGTACATTTATTTATTTATTTATTTATTTTTATTTTTAATGCATATATTTATACATTTTAATTGTTTTTATATATGTGCAATAAAGCGAGGGAGAGAGAGAGAGAGAGAGAGAGCATATTTCCTTTATGTGTGTGTGTGTGTGTGTGTTGGTCCCCTTCCTGATTTATTATTTTTTTGCATGTTTGTCACACTTTAATGTTTCAGATCATCAAACAAATTTAAATATTAGTCAAAGATAACACAAGTAAACACAACATGCAGTTTGTAAATTAAGGTTTTTACTATTAAGGGAAAACAAAATCCCAAACTACAAGGACCTCTGTGAAGTAGTGTTAAAACTGTGGTTTATCACACCTGAGTTCAGTTTCTCTAGCCACACCAGGCCTGATTACTGCCACACATGTTCCCAATCAACAAATCTCTTAAATAGGACTTGCCTGACAAAGTGAAGTAGACTTTTTTTATTTTATTTTAATATAGTATATATATTAGTCACTCTGGTCCACACTCCAGTATAGTAGGTAGCGGTAATGCACCTTAATGTTGGATGCCAGCTGCCATAAAACAATAAAACACTTGTACCTGAGTTGAATCCTATTGAGCAAAGGCGGTTCATGCTCGAAAACCCTCCAATGTGACTCAAGTTATCTATTGCAATATCTATTTTATATTGCAAGTTATCGCTTGATTGCAGTTGTTGCTGCTAAGGTTTTTAATAATAAAAACCTTCATTTAAAAACTGCATCTTGAGTTCTCTTTTATTAATATTTAAATTTGTTTGATCTGAAACATTCAAGTGTGACAAACATGCAAAAAAATTTAAAAAACACTTTTTCACACCACTTTGAAATATATATACATAGGAGTTTGAGTAAGTCATAAGTGTTTCCAGTGAACTGCTGAAAAACACAGCTCTGGCTGATTAACAGACCACAATAACACGCATTGCTCATTGATTTCCTTGTTAAACCACATGATCTCTCCCTCTCGATTCCAGAGAAGGCCGATCTCTAAACATCAGCTCAATCCTGCCCGATAAGAAAGAAATGATCCTTCTGCTTGGAGAACCAGGCTGCGGGAAAACCAGCGTAGCCCAAATCCTGTCGTCCTGCTGGGCAGAGAGGACCGCGACAGACCCCTTCAACATCCGCCGGCTCCAGCTGGTTTTCCAGGTGGACTGTAGCCGAGCGAAAGGAGACTTTTTCCAGGCGATAAAATCCAGCGTTTCTTATGAAAAACCACTAGACGTTTCAGAGCTCAGAGAGACTCTTCTGGGCTCGAGAGACTGTTTGCTCATACTGGACGGATATGAAGAGGGAAACAAGGACCTGGATGAAACACTCGAATGCTTTCTAAGAGAGCGGCAGACGTGCCGGGTGTTAATCACATCACATCCTGGAAAATGTCCAGCTCTGGAGAAAAACGTCAGGACAGTATTACAGCTCGTTCAGAAACCGGAAAGTTCGGGATCATGAAATCCTATACATTTTATATTCGCACAGACTGTGGTTTTGCTCTTTTGTGTTGCAAATTCAACAAAGCCGGATGATGGAGCTGCCTTTCGTTTCTTGGGAATTTGTTACAATCAGACTTTTGGTAAAGCAGACTCATCTGGCAGGAGATCAAACCATTTCACAATACTTGAATTCAGTTGTATATTTCAAAGACCAAGTACAGGAAAAGAGAAATGAGATCACGGTTACTTAGCCTTATCACTGTAGACACAAACAAATCATATAGAAACTATTTGCACTTATGATAATAACGAAGAAACTGCAAGCAACACATCGTCTTAAACGTGAAAGCTTGGAGTAGAAAATCTGAAATGGCTTTTTCTTGTGAAATGTTTTATTTACACAATCTTGTGCACTTCTTATCAGTCAATGATGCATATGGTTTAACTGTTACAGGAATAAGCACAGATCTGATTTGCATGCTTTCAGCGAAATATAGTTACAAACTAACCATAACTACCCTTTCTTCTGTCCGATCATTAACTCTGATCGTGCAAAACGCAACTTCTCGTTTAGATTTACTTCAAACTTTCTGTAACAACAACACACTTTCATTTTGTTTATTGATGTAAAATGTGATGCTTTTGTTTGAAGAACAAAAAACTGAAAGTGAAAACGTTAGTTGTGGTCATTATTGACTCTTTTAGAATCGTTTGGGTTTTTTGTTTTGTTGCATTTAAGCAGCTCGGATTGACATGTTTGATGAATGCACAAGCATTGCACAAGTCTTTTCATGAAGAGACCCAGCTCTTTGTTTCACTTTTATTTTGCTTCGAGTCTGAACAGGATTAACTCGCATTTCTGAGAAAACACTCTGCTTTAACTGGCAGTGAGTAAAAAAAAAAAGGGAAGTACATGTTTCCCGAAAAGGGAGGCCAAAATAAAATGTCTGAGTGTTATTTGGATTAACTTTTTCAGCTATTGCACTTGCGCAGGATGCCTTTTTAACTTAAGCATTAAAGAAGAAACAAATTCTGGAGCTCAAACGGATGAAATTATTTCAAGCTTTGACAGATAACGGTCTTTGAGAGGAAATTACACATTACAAAAATTAAACATATTGAAAGTGAAAGTCACTGACATACAGTGCATGCATTACTTTAATCCTTTGGTGCATGTAATGTTATATTACAAAGTAATTACATTTTTTGCATGAATATTATGTTTTCTTCCTAAATTATGAGTTAATCTCTGTGCAATGAAATAGCAGATTAAAAAACAAAACAAATGTTGATCATTTGATTATAATAAAGGGTCAAAGGTCACTGCCCATGATGGTTTGGATGTTACATCATATCAAAAATAATTCAAATATTTTTTAAAGATAGATGACACCTGCATCAGAGTTAAATTGTAATTTCTGCCTGATTTGACTCTTAAAAATAACTTTTTTATGTGTTTTCCAACCCAATGCAACACCAATAAACGTCATTTTTACATGTATTATTTAACATTTCCGTATGATTTTTGTGTTCCTGTAGTGGTGCTCATCCAGATCAGAGTCAATTTCCTTATTATGAGCTGATCGCTCAAGGTAATTAGATTTATTTAGTCAAATAAAATAATATTTTGTCTCTAATGCAACTCTTGAAAGACATTTCAGATTACTCGACACACAGCCAAACTTGTTTTAGCAGGACAGAAGTGTGTGGGCACGGAGGGATTCCCCATGTCTCCGAACCACTGATATTTCCTAATTCCTAATTCAACAAGACTTAAAAAAACAAAGCAACCAAAAAAGGAACAATGGCGCTTTTGTTGTTCTTTCTGTTTTAAACTATGGTACCGAAACCGCATGTATGCAAAGTTTGGGAGGGATAAACCCCCTCAAACTCCCGGTATTATTTTGTAAACTGAATAAAAATTTCAGGAGTACATTTGTCAATTGCATAAAAAAATCACCTACAGGGTGACACACCCATCCAAGATGTAGTTGAGTTTGTTTCTTCATCAAATTTGGAGAAATGTAGCAGTCACCAAAAGATCCTCTGCAGTGAATGGGTGCCGTCAGAATGAGAGTCGATAAAAACATCACAATAATCCACAAACAATCCACACCCCTCCAGTCCATCAGTTCACATCTTGTGAAACCAAAAGTTTCACATTTATAAACAAATGCATCATTACCATGATTTTATCTTTAAACCATCCAATCATTCTTCCTCCAGTGAAAAAGTCCACCTCCGATTGTCTCTCCCATTAAAACCCAGCCATTTGTTTACCTTGTATTTGCAGCTTTTATTTATTTAGAACTGTTTAAGCTTGTAAACTGTGCTTGATCGGTGCAGATTTCTCTCCTGATTCAGATGAGACGACTTAAAAGCAATATTATGGACAGAAAACTTGTATTTTGGCTAGAAGCATTTAAAAATGTCTTGATGATGGATTTGTTTCTTACAAACACAGCTGTTTGCCTTATGAGATGTTACTTACTGGATTGGTGTGGATTATTGTGATGTTTTCATCAGCTGTTTGGACTCTCGTTCTGACGGCACCCATTCAATGCAGAGCATCCATTGATGAGTAAGTTCCAAATCTGCTCTTATGAAGAAATATACTTATGTACTTCTTAGATAGCCTGAGGTTGAGGACATATTAATCCAGTTTTATTTTCCAGTGAATAATCTTTTTTTGGTTGAAACTTTTGCTTTCCTATTCAATGTTACTTTGTAAAATGATTCATTGTTGTTTATATATTTGCTGATAAGAATGTGCAATGATGCTATTTTTTGCAGAATTTCCTTCTTATCGCTTCACATCCACCAGCGTGTTACTAAAATCAGATTTATCTAGAAGTTTGTTCCTCCTTTTAAGTGCTTGTCTTAGTCACAACATATAAAATATTAGTCATTTTGTAGTTCAATGTTGTTCATAAATAAAATGAGATTGAATTCCCCATTTGAAATAATGCATCAGATTCAGCCAGCTGATTGTGTTGGCTAACTTCCGGGTTTGTGTGTAAAAAGTGGACAACACATGTAACCTCGGGCCTGTTTACGGTCAGATGGGACTCAACGGTGTTTTCCACCTGATTCATTTCTGACCTCTCTTAACCTCTGGTGGACATGATGAAGGCAGGCACTTTCAGCAGGGGGAATATAAACATATATTTATAATTGCACATTTTTTAAATAAGAGCACTTTTTGGGCTTGCAATTTCACACTGAATCTTCAAATTAACGTAGAAACAACAAAAAGATGGTATATTTTAAAGGGGTCATATGACATTGCTAAAAATAACATTATTTGGTGTAATGCAATGAGTTTATGCAGTTTAAGTGTAAAAAAACATTATTTTCAACATACTGTACATTATTGTTTCTCCTCTATGCCCCGCCTTTCTGAAACATGTCGATTTTTACAAAGCTCAGTGTTCTGAAAAGTGAGGTGTGCTCTGATTGGCCAGCTATCCGGTGCGTTGTGATTGGCTGAATACCTCAAGCGTGTAACAGAAATGTTACGCCCCTTGTCATACTGTGATGCTGTCAAAACCGGTGCGACAAGACAAAAACAATAAAACCCATTACAAATGAGGCATTTGTTCCATCCAGTGGGGACATAATTACTGATTATAATGACTTATACTGTCTTTTATGTGTAAACATAAAAGCATGTCTGCATTTGTGATCGGAGAAACGATAAACAACAAGTGCTACTCTACACTGCTCAAAACTTGTGTTTTGAGCAGTGGCAAAAACATCAGTGGCAAATTCTTTAAATATAAAAACGTACTAACATTTTGGAGGCAAAAGACAAGATATAATGTATGTAAGATTTAATGTATATAAATCTGTACATACAAAAATGAATGAGAAACAGAGCCTACTTTCTTCCATTGCATATGTTTATTTATGGCGCTGAGAGGAGAACGATCACATGAGCTCTACAGTCTTCTTTCCTATTGGCTGTCGCTCCCGAAGGTTGCTCTTCATTTGCATAAAGTTGAAGGATTCTGACCTTTGTCACGTTTTTGGACACGCCCCATCTGGTCGTCAACGGACGCTGTTTATCGTGTCGCCGGAGATCTTGTAACGCTTGACTCTAAAGGGAAAGAAATATTTTAATCGCATCGTATGAACCCTTTAAAGCTGCAGTCTGTAAGCTTTGCCCCTTTGTCGCCATCTGTGTTTAAAAACCTGCAATTGCAGCTGTTTGCAGAATGAACTTCCTTGCGTGGATTGGTTGTACTCTGGCATGGCTAGAAATTTTGAACCAGTGGGTTGTGTACGGCAAAGTGTACATTGCTGATGTTTTTTGAGGACGTGGTACATGTATATGTGGCTTACGTTTGGATTAATGCTAAGAGTTAAAGACTTTAGAAGAACGCTTTATTGGTGAGGACACCACATCATTGTCCAGTTTGAATACAGATTTAAAGTTCTTTTCGACATGAGACCATAGTCTGGATTATTTTTGATTTAGAGTTTTGTGAATGTTGATGCTTTAATGACAAATATTTATCGGGAGCGTTAAGGCTGGGATTTCATGTAAATTTAATGGATGCAGTCAGATTAAAAGTAATGTAGCAAGTAATGTAACTAATTACTTTTGAAATAAAGTATTCAGAACATTAATGTGATTGCTTTTTTGAAAGATGTTATAAGTAATCAGTAATTTACCGTATTTTTCGGACTATAAGTCGCACCTAAGTCGCATCAGTCCAAAACTACATCAGATGAGGAAAAAAAACATATATAAGTCGCACTGGACTATAAGTCGCATTTATTTAGAACCAAGAACCAAGAGAAAACATTACCATCTCCAGCCACGAGAGGGCGCTCTATGTCTTCAGTGTAGACTACAGGAGAACTGAGCAGCATTAGAGCGCCCTCTGGCGGCTGGAGACGGTAATGCTTTAACTTGGTTCATTTCTCTCGGTTCATGTGAAATTCATTTTGATAAATAAGTAGCACCTGACTATAAGTCGCAGGACCATCCAAACTATGAAAAAAAGTGCGCTTATAGTCCGGAAAATACGGTAATTATATTTATATCTTGTCCAACACTGTTTAACATTTAATAGGCTTTGATAACAATCTTGCTTTAAAAAAGCACACATGCAAAATCACAAATAATAATAAAATAAAAAAAGTCCAAAATAAGCTAACTGTACATGCATCAACTATAAATAAAAAAAATAGATTTTTATTCACATCAGCGAAGAGCAGCGAGTAATTTCTATCTTTCTTTTGTTCACTGCGTTAACTCTTTTTAAAGGGTAAACTGAAAAAGACGCAAAATCACATATATATAAATAGGACAAGCAAAAATTAAAAAAAGGCTAAAAGGATATTTAGCCTTAAATAGTGCACATTTTAACAAGATTTGAAATAAAAATAACTTAGCAACTTGTAAAGTAAGTTAGCATGGATTAGTCTTTGCTTTGTCTTCTTTAAAAGTTTAAACCGTGGATGTTTGCTTCAAGGCAGCTTTTTACAGGAAGAAAAGTCATTGTTGTTCCACTAAGAGTTAATGGTTTCAAACAGCTCATGGGTAGGAAAATGTCTCCCAGATGCAGTTTAATGTGAGACCAAATATTCTTTTATAGGGTTCAAATCTGGACTCTGACCAGACCAAAACATCTGAGTCTGATGGACCTGTTCTAAATACATTTCTTAGATTGAAAAATGAGATATGATCTTTCTTTCTTTAGATATATTTTTAGTTGAGGGAAGCAAGCCAATTTATATTTACACATACTTACAAATACAAAGCTGTCTAGTCATGCTTTGGTAATGAGAGTAAATGTTTCACAGCAGAGTCTTTATGAGGAAGATTAATGTACTGTTCATGAGAAGGGCATCCAACCCAACCCTTCTCATTTAGTCAAATATGGCCTTAAGAATAAAACAGCTGCTGAAGGGCTTCTGAATCAATAAATAAGGAACAAGGAAACTGAAAACAAATGTAACATGAAGGTGATTTCTCGTAAAGTGCTGGAAACCTCTTCCTGAAGGTTTTCACTTGTGTCTCCCTCCTGCTTGCTTTTAGCTTCCTGGTGACCTTTGAGTCATGCAACTGTGTTTATTGTACTTTAGTTCTATTCTGTTATTTTGGGTCCTAAAGTGCTAAGTTTTCTTTTGCATGCTGTCTCAAGTGCTGCAAAGAGTTAAAAGATGACATGCAAAACTATCAAGATTTTTCACCCCACTATATGTCGTTTCAATTAAAATGATTGATACCATGATGCTGGACTGGTTCCTCCTCATACTCTATAATCATTAACAGGTTTGCAAAGCAGGAGAGTCAGAGAAGGAAGTGAGATGCACAAAAACAATGCAAAGAATATATGTCAATTCATAAATGCAATTCATACACACAGTCATTTTCAATATAAGCGTAAAACAAAAATACAGCATACATGTCGCTGTAATAAAATAATGAGGCTCGCTTGCTCCATCTCGTGGTTAAAAGTGGCACTTGCATCAGAAAAAGATAACGTGCTCTTTTAGCAGGCACAACACAACGTGTCAGTTCAAATTATTCCACCATTTAAAATTATATGCATTTCTAAAGATTTTTTTATCAGTCTTTGTCTTATTAAACGTCCCTGTATTTTCCATGTTTACCACACGATGGCGCCTACATACAGGTACTGTGACAATATATTTATACACAAATGTATTTTGAACATGCATGGCTCAGTCACGTGATTTATTTTATAAAATAAACCTAAAATAAAAACGTGTGCACTTCTTCCCTAATGAGCTTGAGTTTCCAATAGTGAAATAGGCCTAATAAAAAATTCCCAAAAGTTATTAACTATTCAGCATGTAACATGTCAAATCAAACTAAATATAGACTAGTTGAAGAGAAATAACAGCAACTAAAAATAAATACAGAGATTTGCCATTTCAAAGGCATTATTGGAATTAATGCTTTGCATGCAATATTGTCATATTGTGAATACGCAGTCAAAAATTATATATTAAAATGGGCGAACTGCAATAAAACAAATATGAGGTGCCACTGCCAGAAATGTGAGTAATGTTAAAACTACCTTGAAAGCCCACTTCACATTCCAGCCCATTAGATGGCAGAAATGCACTGTTATTACAGTAGAAATCAAAGCAGAAGAAGAGCAACACTGAACAACAGCTGTAGTGCTGGAGAAAGAGAAGAAACAAGAGGATTCAGTGCAGGAGAAACTGCATGACATGCTAGAGGACATGAGTGATCCAGACACCTGCAGAGGGACTGAAGAGGGTCCTGAGCATCAGACAGGTGATGAAGAACATACACCTTCAGCATTATCTGACACCTTTCAACAGAGCCTCTAACACTAGCATTCACTGTTCTTTTTTCTATGCTATTTACTTTTAATTTATTATGAAAAAGCCCTTGCTACATGTTCTGTGTTAGGCTAACCGAGACTTGTCACAGTACCTTTGGATAAAATAGTCTGCTAAATGACTAAATGTAAAATAAAACCAATAATAAAAGCCAAGAGCTAAATATAAACTGATATAATGCATCTAAATAATAATAATGCTTGATGGTTAACACATTAAAAAAAACCACAAACTAGAAAAGACAAACCAAATCCTTTTTTTTTATTTTTAAAAACTTGAATTTTTTTTTTTTTTACAAATTCTGGTTATACATAGATATATATTAGCTTGATTTCTGTGTATTTCTGCTAATAAATTGTTATAATAAAACATTTCTCCTTGAATAGTATTGTGATTTTTATTTTTCATATGTTGTAATATGTCATTTCAGATCTGTTGGAAGTCATTGAATTGGAAGGTATGCCTAATCATTTCATAACCAGAGAAAAATCGTCACATGAAAGTGATTTTTCTCAGAAAAGGCGTTTTCTCCCCTGCCCTCACTGTGAGAAGAGCTTCGTCCGTAAAGGAGATCTGGACAGACACGTGCGGATCCACACGGGAGAAAAGCCGTTCACGTGCGTGGAGTGCGGGAAGAGCTTCACACTGGCAGACAGTCTCAGAAAACACCTGCGCTCTCACTCCGGAGTCAGATCCTTCCACTGCCATCAGTGTGGAAAGACTTTTATTTTGCCGTCGCACCTGAAAAGACACATGCTCATTCATGCAGATTTCAAACCATACTTGTGTTCTCTGTGCGGAAAGAGCTTTTCTCAGCTGGACTGTTTGAAAAAGCATCAGAAGACGCACAGCGGAGCGAGACCTCACGGATGCTTCGAGTGCGGCAACGCTTTTAATTCAGCCGACGCTTTGAAACGGCACCGCAGGATTCACACCGGAGAGAAACCGTACACCTGCTGCGAGTGTGGCAAGAGTTTCACTCAGTCCGGACACCTGAGACAACACGAGAGGGTTCATACGGGACAGAAGCCATACATCTGCTCACTTTGTGGAAGGAGTTTTAGCACAGCGAGGAATCTGCCGGCTCATATGAAAAAACATTCACCTGGAACCTATCAGATAAACCAAGATGATGAAAACTGATGCAGTGAGATCTGCACAAATCACTGAAATCACACAGGATTGTTTTATATGTGCTGTATGTCTGTAATCGAAGAGCGTTAGAAACTAAGGCAACTGTTACACCATGCATGAAAAAAATATATCACATTAATAGGTCAGCTTGGTTACTCTAGAGAGAGAAACATATTTAATTTGGCTTTATTTTCACGAAAGGGGAAAACCAACTTTTCATTTTTTAGACCCATTATATGGTAGTATTTCTCTATTTTAAATGTATAAATTAATTTATTTAAATTTACAGGCCTGATACTTTATCATTATAACAGAAGTGAAGCTTTCTTAAAGTTTTAGCAATGTTTATTCATGGTTAAATGTATAGGAAGTCAGTAATTATTTTAACGTTTTTTTATTTTATTTTTTTGTGTATGCATAAAGTACAAAAATAGTAACAGTGAATAATTTGTAGTGGTGTGATGATAATTGCTGGTCAAGCTCATTATTAGAAATGAGTTTTTTTTATTGTCAGACCTGTAATATTTAACTCCATACTGTTTGTTTCTTCTGAAAATATCTCAAACTGTTTGTAAATAAACTGTTTAAAAAAAAAATGATTTCAACAAGTTTTTTTTTATATCATGGAACATATAATCATGTTTATTATTATTTATACAATATATTATTTTCTAAATATTATTTATACAAAAAATACATTTCATTTACATTCGGCATGTGCATTTATCCAAAGCAATATTACTGTATCATCACTGAGATATTAAAGTTATAGTTGTTTTAATATTTTGAAATATGTTTCATATTTCATATTATTCATTTTCATATTTTCCATTGTTCATCTTTATTCATTTTTGGATTTTGGTAATTCTGTGGTTTTGTACATTTTATTTGTTTGTTTTTAATATGTGTATAATAAATGTGTATATTTTTTTCTGTTTCAGTTTCAGTTATTTTAGTACATCAATGCAAACTTAATAAAATGAGACATTTTGCTTTGGCAACAAGCTGAAGCTTTTTTTATATTTCAGTAAATGTTTATTTTATGTCCATATTTGCATTAATTTATCAGTTGTTTCTGTACCAGAGCAGTCACGTGGTTTTCAGCTGACTGAGACGTCGAACGTAAGAGATCACGTGTTCATGGCTTCGAATCTTCGGTATCGAATGTAAACATCTTTTCAAAACGCGTTCGATTTCCGATAAGCGCGCTCCAGCTGCTCAGCGCAGCGGACTCTCCTCCCGCGTCTCAAACCGGAAGAACTACTTCAGCTGAGCTCCTGATGACATCCTGCTGTAAAGATGGAGTTTATTAAAGAGGAGAATGAGAACACGAATGATCCAGAGCTCTGCAGAATTAAACAAGAAGATACTGAGGAACAAATAGGTTCGAGTTTATTATTGCTTCTTTATTAATGACTGCTGATGAACACTGACTACTGGCTTCAACATTTTTGCAGCTGTCAAATTATTTAAATAGTAATAATTGTTGTTATTATTATTGATAACTGTTGTCACATATATAATGTTATAATTATTGTATTATTATCATATAACTTGTCTTTTGACCACAATTTTATTAGTAGTTGTTGTTAATACATTTTTAAATTAAATTGTTATAAGATTGCTAAAAGAATTGACAGATTCCGGCATGTAAATATACACTTTTATGTATTTTAATACCAAAAATGTTACATAAAAAAAGTGATTTATCTGTCAATACATTTTATTTGTTATTATTATGTAGTTTATACATTGTACATGACATTAGTATTATTATATAATAATTAATATTAGTATTATTACATAATGACATAGGCTTAATGCTTAAAAAATGTCATTATTTTATTTTATTTTAATTAAATTATTTTTATTATTATATAATTTGACTGTCATGTTATTCTAAAATATATAACATAAGGATTAGTCTTTTAAAGGCCTTCCAGTCATTAAATGTTATTATTTAATTCATCATTTGATAGCTAATATTAATAATTAATAATAATAAGAAGAAGAATATAACATATGTATAATTATTATAGAACTTTCCTGGTGTTTTTGCACATTATAGAATTGTATAATGTTAAAAAGAAATATTCAAATTGTCTTCCTACCTTTGAATTCACGTTTAATTGATCCGTCTTTATTTGATCATTTACATTTCACAACTGTTCCTCCTAAATTGTATTGAACAATTTAATGTCTTTATTTCAGACCTGATGGAAGTGAATGAAGTGGAGGAGAATCAGCATCAGCATCACTTCTTCACAACTGGAGACAAATCAGGAGGCAAAAATTATTTCATCTGCCCGCAGTGCAGAAAGAGTTTCCCACATAAAGGAGACCTTAATAAACACATACGGATCCACACCGGAGAGAGACCCTTCATGTGCATTCAGTGTGGAAAGAGCTTTACGCAGAAAGCAAACCTTAACAGACACCAGCGTGTTCACTCTGGAGAAAAGCCCTTCACATGCCCTCAGTGTGGACGGAGCTTCACTTCCACCAGCATCCTCAAACACCACCTGCGCTCTCACTCCGGCGTGAAGACGTTCAGCTGCGATCAGTGCGATAAGAACTTTATTTTAGCCAGACTGTTGAAAAGACATCTGAAGATGCATGCCAACCAGAAGCCGCACTTGTGCTCCTTCTGCGGGAAGAGTTTTTCACAACTGGACTTTTTTATCGAGCACCAGAAAATGCATATCGGCGGGAGACCTCACAAATGCTCAGAGTGTGGAAATAGCTTTAATACGGCCGATTCCTTGAGACGACATCAGAGGATTCACACCGGAGAGAAACCCTACATTTGCTCGCATTGTGGAAAGGGTTTCATTCAGTCAGGACATTTGAGAGCGCATGAGAGATTGCACACGGGAGAGAAGCCATATCAGTGCTGTTCATGTGAGAGGAGCTTCACACATTCAAGAGAACTAGTGACTCATGTTAGAAAGCGTTGCCCAGAGTAGTTGTTCATCACTTTAAAGGAATAGTTCACCCAAAAAATAAAAATTTGATGAAAATATACTCATTCTCAGGGCATTCAAGATGTAGTTGAGTTTGTTTCTTCATCAGATTTGGGGAAATGTAGCAGTCATCACTTGCTCAGCATTGGATGCTCTGCAGTGAATGGGTGCCGTCAGAATGAGAGTCCAAACAGTTGATAAAAACATCACAATAATCCACAGCACTCCAGTCCATCAGTTAATGTCTCATGAAAAGAAAAGCTGCTTGTTTGTAAGAAACAAAACCAGCAAGGTGTTTTAACCAATCGCTTTTTAGCCAAAAATACAAGTCCATAATGGATAGTAACGCTTTTACCAGTCCACTTCCTGTTGTCTTTTACATCAAAACCCAGCCATGTATTTGTTTAGAGCTCTTTTAGACTGGTTTGGCTTTAAAACAAGTACAAGCTTGTACCTTTTTACTGGAAAAAACAATATGTGACCCAGGACAACAAAAACCAGCATTAAGCTAAAAATATATTTTTTTAAATTAAAATGTAGACATCAAATCGAAGCTGAATAAATTAGCTTTCCATTGATGTATGGTTTATTAGGATGTGTGACAATATTTGACTTAAATACAACTATTTGAAAATCTAAGGGGTGCAAAAAGAATTTAAAAAAATCACCTTTAAAGTTTTCCAAATTAAGTTCTTAAAATTTAAGTTTTGATAAATTTACAGTATGGAATTTACTAAATATCTTCAAGGAACATTATATTTACTTTAACTTTACTTTAATATCCTAATGTTTTTTTGGCATAAAAGGAAAATCTATAATTTTGACCCATACAATGTATTTTTGGCTATTGCTACAAATATACCCCAGAGACTTAAGACTGCTTTTGTGCTCCAGGGTCATATGTTATTAACAAAGGGCTCTTATTTTACCAAGAAGTGATTTTGTAAAGTTAAAAACACCTTAATGATAGACTTTCTTCACAATTGATGAAATTGTGGATTGTTGTGATGTTTTTATCAGCTGTTTGGACTCTCATCCTGACGGCACCCATTCACTGCAGAGCATCCATTGGTGAGCAAGTGATGCAATGCTTTTTGAAGGGTTTGTGGGGAAGCTTTTCAATCAATTTGTCAATCAAAGCAACCTTAGGCTTTTAAATCTCAATTTTAACAGCTTAGTTAGTCTACAGTGGTTGCAGAAAGCTGATGCACTGAGAATGAGACTGTTTTCTCTTGCACTGAAACCCATTCATTTCGTCTCATAACATGTGGAAATAAAAGCCAGATGTTCTGTTGTTTCTTTAAATGTAAATATGGAAATAATGCTTTTCCAAATTTGTTAATTTAAACCTAGAGTTCATATTTTTATGTAGACATTTATATTTACAATGCATCCAAATTAAATTATTTTTGGTTTAAATCAAAGTATATTTACATTCATGCATTTGGCAGATTCTTGTTCCATGAACGATGTATAAATAATGTTTTTGTGAATATTATTAAAGAGGTTACAACATATCTTTGAACAAATGTTCCATTAATATTTTTGGAAGAATGCTTTTTAATGAGTTTTCTAGAACAGCTGGATACATAGCAAATAATTAATGTTGCTGATGATTATGGTGTTTTAATTTAAATTATTTATGTTTTTATTTATTTATGTATAAATCATCAAAAAATTTGGACTTTCAAAAACCTAAACACAGATAATCAGAAAACTGTATTTTTTTTCTGTGGAAGTGCAGTTTTACAGCTGCCATCTAGTGGTTAAAATAAATAAATAAAATATGAACATGTTCAACAATATGATAAAATAAATAAATACTATTACACTAAATAACGCTCATAAGTACAAAGCTTGTATTCAGAAGTCAGATTTTTTTTTTAGATCAGCTATGAATTTAAATTTTTATATATAATACATCATGTGCAAAGCAACCTCCCTCTGTGTTAAAGGAATAGGTATAGGCCTAACTAAAGTTAAATTAACTATTTGTATTTTTATATAATTTGAGTATACATTATAAATAATAATTACTGTGATTATATTATTTTAGAACATTTTATTGTATTTGTTATATTAATCTATATTCATTTATTGTCGTGTTTTTATTTATTAAATTGTTCGGAAGCTAGGTTTGCGACATTCATTTTTGAAAATTAAAGTTAGGCTAATTGCTACTTTTTAATCTCACAGTTTTTTTCCCCGCTAAATTTTATAAGGAAGTTCATATCACTTTTCTGTGGGAGAAAAGTCTGAATGGTGAGATAAAAAGTGGCAATTAGGCTTGTTTATTTTTAATTCAGTGGCAGAAAATAAAGTACAGTTGTTACTTTTGTCCCGCTACAGTCACAAAAAGTATTTATTTTGTTCCAGTGCAAGCTATTTTGTGAGTTTCTATGTCTTGCATCATTTCTTACAATTGTTTATGTCTTATTATACCAACAGAATATGTCTGAGTGAGGGTCAGAAAGACAGACAGAGGTCTGGTTTTATCCAGATGTTTTTGAGAGGGTGTTTGTGGACATAGAGGAACATCTCTCTCTGGCAGCTGCTACATCACATTTATATTTAGGTTTTAGCCATATCTTAGCCTTTACACCTCCACCTATGAATATGCAGTGTTTCCAGATGTTTTAATGCACATTTTCAATTTATGCATAAAAACAGCTGGATGGAAACATAAATAGGCCTACTGTTACATTATGTTTAGTTTTGTATTATGCTAATGTGATTACATTTTTATATTGTGCATTCTGTAGAAAAAAAAATGTTTTATAAAAATACATTGAAATTGACAAAAAAAATACAGTCAGATTTTAAGACATCTGATGAAACTTAAATTTAAAATGAAAATATGAAAATGTAATTTAATAATTTTTTTGCAAAGATAAAGGACCAAATATGTTTGCAGTTACATATTCACAAGGTCACAATCAGGTATACTTAAGAAAAATAAGAGTAACAGCAAAAATTCTAGCTTATATTGTTGTTGTTACTTTCATCCCAAACGATGGGGTCGAAAGTAACAATGTGCAACTTATGTTCAAAGTGAAATTATACTGAAGTCTTTCTAAATTTCTACAAAATACCACCTGGTATTGTTAGACCACACTTCTGAGTTACTGGCCACAGCAGAAATATATCTCTGTATACAACATTATCTTTTAAAATGATGTTTTTTTGAAAAATGGTAATTTCGCCCCTGCTCTCCCCTTCATTTATATCTGAATATATGTCATAGTTCGGAGTGGGTTCGAGAATCATTTGAGTCAGTTCGAGTTCGGAGCGGGATCGCAAATCATTTGAGTCAGTTCGGGAGTTCGGAGCGGGATCGCGAATCATTTGAGTCAGTTCGGGAGTTCAAATCGGGTTCGCGAATCATTTGAGTGATCAGTTCGGGAATTCGGAGCAGGTTGGCGAATCATTTGAGTCAGTTTGGGGATCACAAATCATTTGAGTCAGTTCGGGAGTTCTGAGCGGGATCGCAAATCATTTGAATCAGTTCGGGAGTTCGGAGCGGGTTCGCGAATCATTTGAGTCAGTTTGGAGATCGCGAATCATTTGAATCAGTTCGGGAGTTCGTAGCGGGATCGCGAATCATTTGAGTCAGTTCGGGAGTTCAAATCGGGTTCGCGAATCATTTGAGTGATCAGTTCGGGAATTCGGAGCAGGTTGGCGAATCATTTGAGTCAGTTTGGGGATCACAAATCATTTGAGTCAGTTCGGGAGTTCTGAGCGGGATCGCAAATCATTTGAATCAGTTCGGGAGTTCGGAGCGAGATCGCGAATCATTTGAATCAGTTCGACAGTTCGAAGCGGGTTCGCGAATCATTTGAGTCAGTTTGGAGATCGCGAATCATTTGAATCAGTTCGGGAGTTCGTAGCGGGATCGCGAATCATTTGAGTCAGTTATTGGGATCGCGAATCATTTGAGTCAGTTTGGGAGTTCGGAGCGGGATCGCGAATCATTTGAGTCAGTTATTGGGATAGCGAATCATTTGAGTCAGTTTGGGAGTTCGGAGCGGGATCGCGAATCATTTGAGTCAGTTATTGGGATCGCGAATCATTTGAGTCAGTTTGGGAGTTCGGAGCGGGATCGCGAATCATTTGAGTCAGTTATTCGGATCGCGAATCATTTGAGTCAGTGAGGGAGTCCATAGCGGGTTCGCGAATCATTTGAATCAGTTCGGGAGTTCGTAGCGGGTTCGCGAATCATTTGAGTCAGTTTGGGGATCGCAAGTCATTTGAATCAGTTTGGGAATTCGGAGCGGGATCACGAATCACAAAAGATTCGCGCTCGTAAATTTTCAAATTGGCCATAACCTTTAATTCGCCAGGTGGCAAGGCTTTTTTTTTAGGTAGATCCCCGGTAGATCCGCCCCTGCAAGACATGAATCTCTTAGTTCCTCACAAAAAAGAACCAAAAAGACTTGCACCTGCCCTCATTGCCCTCATTGTGTGTGTGTAACACATTTCATTTACCTGTGTCAGCTTTCTGGCATGCAATGTGTTAAAATAATGAACTTTTACTAATTAATTTAGAAACTAATCAAATCACCAAACCTGTATTGTATATGCATCACATGAGATTTAATATTGTATATAAATGTGTACTTTAGCAAGCTGTTCCTAAAAACTGATGTTTTCTCCCACAACATATTTGTTTTACATTTCATTACTGACTATAAAAACATACATTATGTGATTATATGCCATCATATCTGTCTGCACCATTAAAGTTCCAGTTAAGAAATTACTCCTATTGAATATCTTCTGGCATTGTAGTCATGTTAAAAAAGTTATGCTACGATGTCTTTATGTTCTCCTTTATCTGCAGAACCACGTGACACCCAGCTCCCCTTCTCTGGATGAAACTGGAGCTGATGGGTGGAGTTATGTTTAGTGATAAAGTTAGGTTGTGTTTGGTTCGTCTAGTTCCACCCATTGACTCTGTGAGCAGAACCTCTTTTTGAATCCATCTTGGATCCTAACTGATTTAAAATTGCTGTTTATCAGACTGTGAGTATCCTTCATTTATTTGATCATATATCGGAAGAAATGTAAATCTGACAGTGTATGTGTGTAGGCTATAAATGCATTGACATCAAGTTCGAACACTGTACGATTCCCGACAGAATGAGTCTTAAGAGTCGGTTCAGTTTAGTGAATCAAAAACAATCACTGTGTCTGCGGTTACTGCTACAACTCTCATATTGAATCCTAATAAATTACTTCCCTCGTGTCCGATTAAGAAGTAACTAGTTTTCGACTAGTATTTCACAAACCTGTAAAGAGGAAATTGTTTCTGTTTGAGCCAAATAGGCAACATAATAACTTAGCTTGTTTGTTTAGTATTGGAAATTTGATTATAGGATGCTTTTCTCCATCCATATTTTGAACAAATTAATTTTCTAAGCCTGACTCTTCTGAGGTGATACTCTAGACTATTATTGTAATTATTAACAATTGTATCTACAGCCACTTGCATCATGTGTAGAGAAAAGTCATAAAAATGTACTTGAGTTTACAATTAATCATAAGGTTTCATGACCAATTAACCATTTGAAAAAAAAAACACCCCAAAACATAATAAATGACATTCATATAACGTGTTTTAAATATCTAATATTTATTTTATATGATATATTTGTAAATATTCATTTATTTTTATATGTTCAATATTCCTAAATTTTAAATATCCCTTTCCAAAATATTTTTATAGCAAGGATTTTTTTTGATACTACAGAGGTATGAACTGTGTATTAAATAAGAACCTGATATGATTCCAGCCCAGATGCCAGATTCATTTAGATTTTATCCAGCTGGTAATCATTAATGGAGATGGAGTTTTGGTTTAACTGGTTTCTTAACAATTTAACATCCAGATCATCTCATTTATGATCTCATCAGAGCTCAGAGACTCACAAACGCTGTGTCGGGGTTTTCTGGTCACATGACCCATGCCACTTCACTTTACATATCGAGACTAGAATAAAGAAGTCTTTGGTCAGGATCCGTAAGGGTTGAGAGTTAAATCTGGAAGAAAAATTGAAATTACACGCCAGTCCACAGCAGAACAGAATTCTTCCAATTCTTTCAGTCTTTCTCATGTTATAGTGACTGCTGTGAAATGTAAATAATTTTACCCAACATTATGCCAAACATAAAGGGAAAAAACAAGATTTAAGATTCTTAATGAACCTTCAGTAAAACTTGCTGGGGCCGTTTGCATGAATTGCTTAGTCTTAAATATTTATGGTGTAACAGCAATGAGCGGATGGTATTCAACCATCTGTTCCATATGAATGAATCCTGACTCCCTAACACATTCTGCACTCAAAGACCAGAGCGTGAGTTAAAGAAAAAACAAGGACCTTCATTTTACAACATCTTCCAACATAAATCACCACCCGGGCTCCGCCATGGCGGCAACATTCTGGCGTGGATGAGAATTATAACACCTTGGAGACTATCCAGAAGATACAAGAGCGAGCTTCAAAGGAAAGACAAACACCCGCCCTTTTCACTCACGGCGTTATCACACATTCCACAGAACAGACACACACACACATTCACAAACAGGCACAAGCATTTTTGGCTAGCCCATGGACCGTTTTCCATAAAACTACTTCTAGATGTATTTTAATGTCTCCCTTTATGTGCTCAAATGTATGTATGTGGCATAGTGGAATATATAAATGTTACTGTGTGTTTAGTCAAACTTTATATTCATGTAGTTAGGAACAACCCTTGTATCTCTGTATACTTGATTTGCAAAATCATAGTTTTTGGTGTCTGTATAATCGTAAAAACAAGACATTAACGAATCTTGATAGCAAATTACAAAAAGATGCATTGTTTCCGAGGAACAATCTTGCTTAGGAAAAATGTTCAAAATCAGGGCGCAAATCAGCAAACAAAGAAGATTTTTCCCGCCTCAGTTTCTTACACTTCATTGGTTCATACGGAAAGACTTCGTTCAATTGTCTTCACGAGCCAAACGAACTTAAGTCTAATCATCTTTCGGCAAAGTTTACATTCACGTTAACCATCGAGCTCGCGTTTTTATTAAATCCCATAATTAGCTTGAATTGAATTGTTTTATTGCTCATTGAGATCGAAGTCCCTGAATCGTGTGATCTAAGCTACGAGCTTTGTTTTATATGAATTATTTCAGTAATCTTATTAGTACAGACACAGAAAATATTGTTTTTCCTGATCAGAAGATTAATATTTCTTGGAGTTTTTAAGAAGGGTATTTTTATTGAATTTGATAAGGAAGTCTCCTTTGATTACCAACCTAATCCTAGATTAACTTAAATTAAATCCAGTAAAGGTTACCTTTAAATGATTAAATATTCCCTCTTTGGGTAATTTAATATTTGGAAGCAATAAACATGTTATATTCATAGACTTATGAATATTCACTTCATTTGAGTTAATTATTCCCCAGAAAGTGATTGTTGCTACATGGCTTTTTAAAATCAATTACAAAACGGTAGATTGGACCAATGTGAATTGTAAAAGTAAAGTTAATTACCTCATGGCTAAGTGCTAGTTGGTCAAACTGGTACATAAACCACAGTCTTACCATAGTGTTTCTGCAGTTGGCCCCTGGTGGGAGAGAAGTGAGATTTTGCACGAGGTACTCAAAATGTATTTCTTTCATTTCAGGTGAACTTTTTGTCAATCGTGGTTCATGAAATGACTCCAAATCTAAAGTTTGCCAGCTGTGCATGCATTCATTTTATTTGCTGGGATGCATTTACATGTGACTGTCTGTTATTTACATTTACATTTAATCATTTAGCAGACGCTTTTATCCAAAGCGACTTACAAATGAGAACAGTAGAATTAAAATCAGATCAACAAGAGAACAACAACAGTACCCTGACAAGTCTCAGTTAGTCTAGTACAGAACCCATATCCAGTTTTTATTTTATTTATTTTTTTATGAAAGACAATAAAAGAAAGAAAAGTGCCATTTGTGCATTTAACTTGACCATTGTCCAATTCCTGAAAAAAAGGACTCTTAAAAGTCAGAAAAAAATCAGCCTTAGCGATTACAGAATCAGATTTGCTTTAATTGTCTCTTATTTTCACACATTGAACTGATCTCTGATTGCAGCAATCATCCCTCAGTTATAGTGTATTTAAATGACTATTTGAGTGAAACACTTAAAGCTGGATGATTGAGAGTGATTGTGAGTGTTTGAGCATCTGCTAAATGAGCTCCACTGACTCCACAGACGTTCATGAGAGTTTAAATCCTGGGGAATATTCCCATCTTCCACACAGTTGAAGAAGCAGCAAGCAGGAGGAATTACTCCAGGAGAAACTACTGAAATACTATTGGAAAGATGGAGTTTGAGGAAGAACCCTGCAGAATGAGAGATGAAGATCCAGAGGTACAAACAGGTTGGTGTTTCCCTTCATTCTCTTTAATGACTGGTGAAGTGCATTGAGATTAAAACTGATATACTTCTTTAAATAAATATTGTGAATTTAATTTGTTGGTTTTAGACTTGATGGAAACAAATAAAGACAAATGGCACCAATTTAAAAAAATTAATCTTTTCACAGATGAAGATGGAAAGGATGTCGGGCAAAAACAAGCTAGAAAAAATGGAGCCAAAAAACCCTTCACCTGCTCTGATTGTGGAAAGAGTTATTCGCGTAAACCAGACCTTAACAGACACATGAGATTTCACACTGGAGAACGGCTGTTCACATGCACTCCGTGTGGGAAAGTTTTCGCAGATAAAGGAAAGCTGGATGTACATATGAGAGTTCACACTGGAGAAAGACCGTTCACATGCACTCAGTGTGGACAGAGTTACATACATAAACCAGATCTTAAGAGACACATGAGAGTTCACACTGGAGAGAAGCCTTACACATGCACTCAGTGTGGGAAGAGTTTCATTGACACACAAAGCTTAAAATCGCACATGAAAGCTCACACTGGAGAAAAACCGTTCACCTGCACTCAGTGTGGAAAGAGTTTCGTATCCCAAAGCTTTCTTAAAGATCATCTTCTCTCTCACACCGGAGTGAAGTCGTTCAGATGTGATCAGTGTGATAAAACATTCGCTATGGCAACAAACTACAGGAGACATCTTAAAGTTCATGCCGGTGTGAAGCCTCACTTTTGTTCTTTTTGTGGGAAGACTTTTATACATCTGCAAAAGTTAAAAGAGCATGAGCGTATTCATACTGGCCTGAAACCTTATGCATGCTTGGACTGTGGAAAGAGCTACACTACATCGAGTGGATTAAAAACACACCAGATGATTCACACTGGAGAGAAACCTTACATGTGCTCACACTGTGACAAGTGTTTTGCTGTTTTATCATCTCTGAAAAGCCATGAGAGAGTTCATACTGGAGAGAAGCCCTACCAGTGCTCTTCATGCGGGAAGTATTTTGCTTACCATCCAGGTCTGCACGCTCATATTAAAAAAAAGCGTTGCCCAAAGTTGCCCAAGTGAGAAATGTTTGAGATTCATCATATTTGGTATCAACTCTTGAAAAATGAAAAGATTTAAAATCAGTCAAGTTTGGCTATGGGGTTTGTTACTGAATTCTTTTATTGTGTATACGCCCTCTTGAATGTATTCTGATTGCATGTTTTGAAATAAATGAGAATTAAAAGGAACAAAAATACATGACTCATTTAAGTCAAGTCACTTTTATTGTCACATCACCACACAGCACATGTGCCTTGGTGAGTGAAATTCTTTTGAGCTTGCTCCAGAAATTGCAGAAACAATTAGCATACAGTATAACCATACAGACTTCAACAGGTGAAAATGCAATATGCACATACATATAGTCAGTACACACAGTGTACTATTAGACATAATTACAGTGAACACTACACAAAGAACGTACACGTTCTACGTTATGTAAACATATATACACATAAAAATATGCTAAGGTGCATGAGCGTGGATGTCCTGGAGGGAGGGAAACTTACCTCCAATAATGTGGATGGCAGTTTGCATGTTAATGCCGAGGAACTTGAAGCTGCTTACCCGCTCCACAGGTGTCCTGTCGATGGTGATGGGTGTGTGTTCTCTGCTCTGTCTCCTGAAATCCACCACCAGCTCCTTGGTTTTGTCGATGTTGAGTGAGAGGTGGTTCTCCTGACACCATTTAGTCAGGGTGGTCACCTCCTCTCTGAAGGCCGTCTCATCGTTGTCGGTGATCAGGTCTATGACCGGTGTGTCATCAGTGAATTTGACAATGACGTTGGAGCTGTGTGTGGCTGTACAGTCATGTGTGTACAGGGAGTACAGGAGCGGGCTCAGGACACAGCCCTGAGGAGCACCAGTGTCGAGGGTCAGCGGGAATGAAGTATTGTTGCCTATTCTCCAGGATCCAGCTACACAGATATCTGTTTAGTCCCAGAGTCTGCAGCTTTGCAACAAATGTGGCAGGCACTATGGTGTTAATTGCTGAGCTGTTTAAGATTGGTTTGCCAACCGCCATTAAACTTGAAAAGAAGAAGAAGAAGAATTGCTGAGCTGTAATCCACAAACCGCATTCTCACACAGGTGTTCTTAATTTCCAGGTGCGAGAGAGCAGTGTGTAGGGTGAAAGCAATAACATCATCTGTATAGGATCCAATGAGGCAATGTCATTTAATGACATATAAAGCGTTTTAACATTGTATTCATTTTATATTATATTTAAACATAATTAAAGACGATTAAATTGGTTATAACGATTGAATGAAATCCATGTTTTATTCAGCAGTGAAATATTAATCGATCTAGTATTAAAAAGAGTAAATTAAATTTAAGGTCATCTGCGCTTTTATCTTATATGGTTATTTCTTATAGAAATTATCTTGAATGAAAAAATAGCGTCAATCCTCAGAATAATTTCATTTGAATTTGAAGTTTTGACAATAATTTGACAGTGCCACACATTTGACCCTAGATTGAGAAACTGGTTTGCTATTATATGCCATTATGAGTTTTTGTTGCATTTACACAGTTTTGACCAGAAGGCGTCACCAGCGCGTGGTGTTTACAGCGCCTTGAAACACTGAATCATTTTTTGCGAATCAATTGGTTAAATTGATTCGAAGCTTCGAAAAGGTAAGTTTATTGTATTCACTCACTATCGACTGGCGGCTTCTGTGTTCTCTCGCGCGAAACACGACGTTCTAAAAACGCGAAATCTTACGTTTTTTCCCCCTCTTTTCCTCTGCTTATTTAAAGCTGGATGATTGAGTGTTATCATCTGCTCCACTGTCGTTTATGAGATTAAATCCTGGGGAATATTCCCATTTTGCCACAGCTGAAGAAGAAGCAATCAGGAGGAATTACTCCAGGAGAAACTACTGACATACTATTGGAAAGATGGAGTTTGAGGAAGAACCCTGCAGAATGAGAGATGAAGATCCAGAGAAACAAACAGGTTGGTGTTTCCCTTCAGGGACATCAAGATGAAAACTGACATAAAATATAGAAATACTAGCCTAGTAGACAACATTAGCCTGGACTTGTGCTTAATTAAGTGCTTAATTGTGTTAATTTTAGACTCAATGGAAGACAAACAACATCAGTTTCAAAAAACCCATAATTTCACAAATGAAGACGGAAACATTGTTTCACAGACTGAAATGAACTTCACATCAAAAAGGGCTCGCAAGGCAGCTGGAAAAGGTTCTCTCGCCTGCACCGAGTGTGGAAGAAGTTTCAATAATAGATCCAATCTTATGAGACACATGCGATTTCATGCTGGAGAAAAGCCGTTCGCATGCACCCAGTGTGGAAAGAGTTTCGTTCTGAAAGGAGGATTGAATCGACACCTGCAAGTTCACACTGGAGAAAAACCATTCACATGCACTCAATGCGGAAAAGGTTTCACATCCAAAAGCAATCTGAGGGATCATCTGCGCGCTCACGCTGGAGTGAGATCATTCAGCTGTGATCAGTGTGAAAAAACCTATGTTTTTGAAACCAACTTAAAAGAGCATCTTAAAATACACACTGGTGTGAAGCCTTACACTTGCAGTTTTTGTGGAAAGAGGTTTTCCGTAGTGAAAAGCTTACAGTATCACCAGAGTATTCATACTGGAGTGAGACCGTATCTGTGCTTTGACTGCGGGAAGACCTTCAGTTCGCCAGGCAACTTAAAAACACACCAGAGGATTCACACTGGAGAGAAACCATACAAGTGCTCTCACTGTGGAAAGAGTTTCTCTCATTCACCAACCTTGAGAGATCATGAGAGAATTCACACTGGAGAAAAGCCGTATCAGTGCTCCTCGTGCGGACAGAGTTTCGCTCGCTCCTCTAATCTACTGATTCATAAGAAAAAGCGTTGTCTGAGTGAGCAAAAGATTTTGTGAAAGAGTTGCAAGTCAATTAAAGCTCTGTTAATGTTTATGTGTTGTTCAATGGTGTTAGAAACTCATGCACTGAGGGTGAAAATGTTAAAATCATTCAGTTTTGGCTTGGGGTAGTTATGGTTAAATAGGTTTATTCATAGTGAAACCATTTATTATTTATAATGTTGTGTGATGTACTGATTTGAGAAATAAAAAGGAAGAAAACTCAAGTGTCTTATTAAATGAATACATTTACTTCTGATTACACTTGATCAAATAGTTTTACACAAAAATCTGCAGTGGATCTTTCTCAATTTAGGCGAGACACTGCAGGTGAATAGGGTAAAAAAAATGTAATAATCTTTGTCACCTTACTAAGTTGATTGATATGTTCTAATATGCAAATGAGGCTTTATTTGATGAAATATGTGCTAATTTACAAACTTTTCTAGTATAAAAAGTCAGATTCAAAATTCTTGTTATATTTTTTTTGACATATTAGAGGCAGATGTTTTTACAGAGGGAGTTCTGTGTCTGTTTTTGTCACTCCATAATTCAGAAAATACTGTTGCACAGCTAGAAAACAATATATTTTCACAATTTTTAGGGGAATAAATTGTTGTATATAATCCAGAAAATCGTATATGAAGAAATCCCTCTGTAAAAACCGTCAGAATATACACAGGAATAAATATGTAATGTTTGGTGTGTGTAAGTGCCACTGAAGTGGAGATTTATGGCTCCGTGTTGGAGAAAAAACAGCATTATTTATTACCCCGTGAGTACGTTTATGGAAATTGTGAGGAGGCACAGTTTAGGAAATGAGGAGCACCTGAAAAAAAAATTCCTCATATTAAATTAATTTCTTCGTGTTTTTGAATACAGCAGTAGCTGATGCTGTTATACATGTATATACAATGATGTGAGAATTGAAGAAATTATAGTTTAACAGTGCTGGAAATCTACAGCTCTTTTAATATATAATAATAACGACACTTTTCAGAAGACATAGACTAAAAAAACCTTTAGAAAATAACAGTTATGTACAGTAGATGAACACTACACTGATTTGATGCTTGAGACTATAGTCAGTCTGGTTACATTTTACACCATTTTTGCTCCCTTAACACTACTGTATAAAACTATAGGTTATACTATAAGTGCAAACTAGTTTTGATTAAATCTCAACACTGAAATTCTATCCACTGACATTTAACATTGATTTTGCCATACAATATAGTCACAGTCTAACTGAGATTATTTCAGTCTGTTAAGTAGCAGTGATACAGGTGAAATGTGTATGTATGTCAATGTCTGTGGATGCCCTTCAAAAAAAAAAAAATAGTTTTGACCTTAATCAAATATGTGTGGTCTGTGTTTATGGCAACTCTTCAGTGAAATACCTGTTATACCAACTAATGTTTATGATTGTAGAACAATTCGATAGACACTGGACAAGGAAGTCAGGGGTGGCGAAAAAGGCTCTTTATTAACTCAAAATAAAACGGGATAAAAAAAAAAGTAAACTGCACGCAAAAAAAACTTGGCTCAGCTCTGGCTCTTCCTGCGATCCAGTTACCTCCACCTTTCCCCGGTCTGCTGGGCGCTTATTACTCCTCTCTTCACAATCACTGGAATTACAAACAGGTGTTAATCATAAATCATTTGCCCTCCTTATTCCCGTTCGTCCCCACATTCTTTCTCCCGCTGCAGCTTTCCGCCTTCCCACGTCCACCTCGCCACAATGATCATTTAAGATCTGAACTTATATGTTCATAGTATGTCTCATACCAGTTTTTTGGTCTCGCTTCTCAGAATAACTTCCATTAGTTTCTTTAAGAAGCTGTTATATAGTTTGCAGTTGAACATATTTTCCTCTTGATGGCGCCATTTGTTTTGAATTTTAACCTTGTGATCTTTAGGTCTTTTTGTCTGACCCCGCATGAGCTCGCGGTGCGCGTGCCCGTGTAATTTTGGGCCAGCACCCCCCACACCCATTATCCCTTACCGCACCATAAAATAAAATAACAATATGTTGGTGATCATCAGTGCAACAGGTTTGGAGATGTTTATTAGGTTTTGACGCCGACCCTGCGCTTTAGCATACAGGAAAATACATGAAGCAGTTCCTTCAAATTGTAGATTTAATGTTTTCCCTTTATTTTTGACCAGATACATGCAGCCTTACTGAGCAGAAGAGATTTGTTTCAAAATCCATAAATAAAAATAAAAAAAATCACTGGCTCCTTTTGAATGGTGGTGTATACTATTTTAGCCTATATTTTATTTATAATATATTTTAAAGCCTGTATTTAGCCTACGTACTGTTAAACTACATTTTATTTTTATATATTATACGTATATTATAAAATTACATTGCATGAGCCAGGTACTGTTAAACTTCATTGTAGGCTACATTAGGCCACCTTTGTTTTATAAATGTCACTTGACATTACTGACATTTGATTGGACTGGACTTCAAGTATCATTATTATTAGTTTTCCAAGGCGCAAACAACTAAAATAATAATAATAACGTGCTAATCGTGTTTATTGTTTTAAACGGAAGCCGCGTTCTATTTCTGACGCACTGCACGCGCTACAAATAGACGCGGAAAGTTCGCTTTGATGCATCTACTGTAGTTAGAACATTGCAGATCATTTTATTTTGCAAGTCTCCGCTCATACAGCTTTGCTGTAAACTTGCCTTGACCTAAACATCCCCAAAACACCTCCTTTTTTTGTTGCTTTTTTTTTTTACGTCACGAGAGTGTGGACTCAGAGGAAGACCACGAGGATTTTTGGGCTGAGATTTGGGACAGAGCCGATATCTGCTGTACATCAGACTGTAAGTAGCTTACATTAATTGTAATATTTGCTGGAGAAATCTAAATTTGAATATTTATTAATTTGATATAGCTTGAACAGTGTCTGATTTATGAACGACACTTATGACTCTGTTCATTTTAGTGAATCAATCAGTCGTGGCAGGCAGAACCTGATTTTACCAAGTGAGACATGTTCCTGGGACAACATCTTTTTTGATCCTGGAACAACATTGTGATTAACCAATCAGATTTGAAGAACCAGTTTATAGATTTTGTGAAGTTTACGCTTAAAATCACTGTTTGTTGCCTGTACATCAGTGTCATTCATCTATCATTTCCTCTGATTTTAGGGATTACTCATGGTTAGGGTTAGGTTTAGGTGTAGGGAAATGGAAATCTGTCAATACTGACATTTATATTGTCTGATTGTTTGTATACACAGCAACTTGTGAAGATTGTAAGTTGTGCAAAACAATATAAGGAATGCATGAATTGTTGTAAACGTGCTGGCAATTTGTGCAAAAAACTTAAAGCTGGATGATTGAGAGTTATTGTGAGTGTTTGAGTAATCCTAATAAATTACTTCCCTCGTGTCCGATTAGAAGTAACCTATGTTTTCCGACAAGTATTTCACAAAACGTGTAAATAGGAAATTAGATCTGTTTGAGCAAAATAGGCTACTTAATAATTTAGCTTGTTTGTTTAACATTGGACATTTGAGTAAAAATGCTTTTCTCCGTCCATATGCTGAACAAATGAATTTTCTTAGTCTGATTGTTAGGAGGTGACACACTAGACTAGACTATTATTATAATTATTAATAATAATTGTATTTATTGTATCTACAGCCACTTGCATCATGTGTAGAGAAAAGTCATTAAAAATTAATTAAGTTTACAATTAATCATAAGGTTTCATGACTGAAAATATGTGAAAAAACACCCCAAAATATATTAAATGATATTCATATAATGTGTGTTAAATATCTAATATTTATCGTATATTATATATTTTTAAATATTCATATATTTCTATATGTTCAGTATTCCTAGATTTTAAAGATCCCTTTCCAAAAAAATTTTATAGCAAGGATTTTTGATGCTAGTTTACATCCAGATCATCTCATTTATAATACAGAGCTCAGAGACTCAGATTGTGTCTGGGTTTTCTGGTCACATGACCAATGCCACTTCGCTTACATATCCAGACTAGAACAAATAAATCTTTGGTCAGGATCCGTGGGGGTCAAGAGTTACATCTGAAAGAAATATTTAACCGCCACTCCACAGCAGAACAGAATTCTTCAAATTCTTTCAGTCTTTCTGATAAATCATATACTGTAGATTTTCTTAATGAACCTTCAGTAAAACTTAGGGGCCGGTTGCATGAATTACTTAGTCTTAAATATTTATGGCTTTTTAAATTCAGTTACAAAACAGTAGATTGGACCAATTTGAATTGTAAAAGTAAAGCTAATCACCTCTTGGGTCAAACTGGTAACTAAGCCACAGTCTTACCATAGTGTTCATGCTCTTAAATGTCAGAAACAAATCAGCCATAGCAATTACAGATTTGCTCTATTTGTCTCTTATTTTCACACATTGAACTGATCTCTGATTGCAGCAATCATCCCTCAGTTATAGTTAATTTAAATGACTATTTGAGTGAAACACTTAAAGCTGGATGATAGAGAGTGATTGTGAGTGTTTGAGCATCTGCTAAATGAGCTCCACTGACTCCACAGCCGTTCATGAGAGTTTAAATCCTGGGGAATATTCCCATCTTCCCACAGCTGAAGAAGAAGCACGCAGGAGGAACTACTCCAGGAGAAACTACTGAAATACTATTGGAAAGATGGAGTTTGAGGAAGAACCCTGCAGAATGAGAGATGAAGATCCAGAGGAACAAACAGGTTGGTGTTTCCCTTCAGGGACATCAAGATGAAAACTGACATAAAACAATACGTCTAAAACTATACATTAGATTGCTAAATAGAGGTTTACTTGCATTAACTTTTGTCCCTTTCAATTAATATTATATTGAGGAATACATTTTCTATTTAGAATTGATGGAAATGAATAAAAACTTATATACATTTTTTTTCACAGATAAAGCTGGAAACAATATTTCTCAGACCAAAAAGAATTTCACGCAAAAACGAGCTGAAAAAACTGGAGTCAAAGATTCAATCACCTGCTCCGAGTGTGGAAAAAGCTACTCGCGAAAATACGAACTTAAACAACACATGAAAATTCACACCCGAGAGAATCTGTTCACATGCTCTCAGTGTGGAAAGGATTTTGTTGACAAAAAAAGCTTGACCAGACATCTAATGGTTCACACTAGAGAAAAACCGTTCAAATGCACTCAGTGTGTGAAGTGTTTCAGAGACAGAAGCGCTCTCAAAGATCATCTGGATGCTCACGCTGCAGTGAGATCATTCAGCTGTGATCGGTGTGATAAAACATTTGTCTTGGCATCACACCTTAAAACACACCTTAAAGTAGTTCATGCTGGTCTGAAGCCTCACATTTGCTCTCTTTGTGGAAAGAGTTTTGCTCGACCGTACTCATTAAAAGAGCACCAGAATATTCACACTGGTATGAAACCTTACATATGTGACTGTGGGAAGAGCTTTACTGCACAAAGTAATTTATTAGAACACCAGAAGATTCACACTGGAGAGAAACCTCACAAATGCTCACATTGTGGAAAGAGTTTCTTTTTCTCTAAGGCCTTGAAAGATCATGAGAGAGTTCACACTGGAGAAAAGCCGTACCAGTGCTCTTTATGTGGGAAGACTTTCGCTCACTACCCCAATCTGTTTGTTCACAAGAAAAAGCCTTGCCCACCGGTGTTTAAGTGAGAGAAACATTTGTGTAACTGGCAAAATCAGTCCATCATATATTCACACATAAATATATATATAAATATATATATATATATATATATATATATATATATATATATATATATATATATATAGAAGTGATGCATATTTAAAAGATGGTATTATATTGAAATGTTAATGTGCTGTTATTATCTCTCACAGTCTGCATGAACATATGTTAAAAATCAGTAGTAGTTTATGGTTGCTTTATTATGATTATATTGTTTATTTTATCTATTTTCTTTTCATCTTTGTGTAATTTGAAATTAAAAGCAACAAAAGTATTTACACAACTCTTTTAACAGATAAATGTACTTTAATTTTCATTAAATGTTTAACATCGTATTCATCATTGCTTTTTTACTATTCTGTTTGTGTGTGTGTGTGTGTGTGTTTACTGCATTTATTTTCATCAAGCAATTCAGGAGGAGATTCTGCCATCTAGAGGATAAAATATGAACTAACTTTTAAATCAGTTTATTTCAATATAACAAGCAACCTCTAAAAACTAAAGACATTTATTGTAGGAAAAAATGAATACCGGTGAAAATCCACGGTTCTCTGTACCAATTTCGGTACCAAAGCAAACACAAAAATATGCTAATTAAAAAAAATTATAACTTTTTAGCACTAAAAATAAAACCAATGGCATTCTATATACTTATTTACAATTTTGTTTGAAGTTTTTCTACAAGTAATTATGAAAAACAGTTTAACAAGTTAATTTAATTTGTAATGTAAACACATTTTATTTTTGGTAACTAAAGGGGATTTGCTATTAAAATTAAAACATTGAAGAAATATTGTGATTTATTTCTTTAAAAAAATATATTTTTTCAACAGTAGTAGTAGCAGTAGTAGTAGCAGTATCACATACATTTTACTAAACAATAGTAATATTTCTAATATTTTAACTGAACTTAATACTGGTGGTGATGCTTAAGATATTTTTGGTCATTAAGGGATTATGTAAAAAAAATAGTAATAGATCATATTAATTATTATTAAAAGATACTACTACTAATTCTACTATTATACTAATGTATATACAATGTTCTATGAATTGATGAGCTTCTGGGTTCATGAATATTAATCACGTTGTCTGCGTTCGGTCAAACTGATTTGCTGAAATCAAAACAGGGACGGTACTATTCAGCGCCAGCCAATGAAATCACCATTTGCGGATTAGCTCCGCCCACTACCGGAGAAACCGGTCCGGTACAGGTTCGCTGTGCGTCCATTGAGATTAACTGATCAATTCAGATCGCTTAATGGAGAGAGAACTCTGAAGCTCAGATGCTGAAATTAATTCAAGCCTCATGCGCTTCAGTCTTTGTAGTAAACAAACCCGCACGTCTCTGCCATTCATTAATTCCCACAGAGACGCGCAGAACACGGATTCATATTTCAAACAACTTTTGCGTCTTAACATTTACAGATACTGGTCCATACGGAGATTTGATTTTATTAATTTATGCTAACTAAATTTTTTAATAAAGAAGCAGCTGTGGCTTTGTTGTAGGTTATTTTATTTATTTATTTATTGTAGAAAAGTCTTTTCCTTTAGTTTCAGTTACATCTTTTACCACTAGAGGGTGCATATGTTCCATTTTACTGATACCTATACACTGATATCTTCCCTTTGAGACACTGAGCATATACATCACAAGTAATGGGTCACGGTGAGCAACCGAACTTTAAAGTTGTGTGCGTTCATGCAGAAAAGTAAGTTTATTTTGCATTCTCTAGCGGAAACATGAATGTTAATAATGTTGATGTTATTGTGTTGATGATACACTAATCTTGTAAGTTAAGCGCATATTTGCACAATATTCGGTTATTTGTTAATCTGTGCTGGGAAGCTAACATGCTAGCATCACAGACACATGCTGCAATTTGTTGTTGTTATTTTTACATATAAATCTGGATCTGTTAGCTATTTTGAGATCGTTTTGATATGCTGTGCTATCATGGTTGTGAATTTGTCAGTAAATTTAAGACCATTGATGATTGTTTAACCTGCATCTGTTCAGATTGGAAGTGTTTAGCAATTTAAGAAAGTTAATAATTACTAATTTTTTTATTTCAGACCATAAATACACGCACAAACAGACTCCAATGCATTTTGCCTGTATAACTTAATGCTCACCAGTGTGGATTGTAAAAACCCAACTCATTAAAGCTTTCTTGGATGTTACTCTCTGAGCCCTTTACTCTCTAACCACCAGTTTTCCAATGTCTATCAGAACAATCCAGAGGTTCCACCTCTACATTTATTTTTGATTGCTGTGGCATGTCAACTGAATTTAAGACTGCTAAGTAATTGCTCAAGTTTCTTTAGATGATGCAAGCTTTTTTCTGAAATGCATCAGAAATGAAGTACACACTAATGGTGAAGTTGCATGACTGTGTATTAGCACTCTGCTTTAAAACTATTTGATTGATGAATAGAGTTTTGAGAAATGGCATGAAGGTTCTGTTATTAGTGCAAAAATTGCAATAATTTTGTCACAGTTTTTGCTTGAACATGTTACACATCTAATCATTTCTTTAATACATTTTCATTTTAATTTTGCAACTTATAAAGCGTTAAAAGTAGTATTCATTTTACATAGTTAAAACTAGTGTATGAAATGGCAAATGGAAATTACGTATGTTTATTTTCATTTTTATTTTGCACCAAACGTTGCACAAATGCATTGCCATTTTACATATTGCATTGTCATTTTGCATATTACATTCCAAATTGAATATTGCTTCCATATGCTTCCATAGCATTTAGCGTCTTCAGCTGAAAATGTATTGATTTACGACACATGGTCTACGCCGCTAGTGGATAAATGTGTGATATGTGAAAAGATATGTGTGCTCCACCTGTGCTAATTATCTGACATGCTTCTCCCAAATCTTGTTAATGAAACCACATTTAAATCCTGGTGAATATTCCCATCTTCCCACAGCTGAAGAAACAGCAATCAGGAGGAACTACTCCAGGAGAAACTACTGACAAACTATTGGAAAGATGGAGTTTGAGGAAGAACCCTGCAGAATGAGAGATGAAGATCCAGAGGAACAAACAGGTTGGTGTTTCCCTTCATTCTCTTTAATGACTGACGAAGAACATTGAGATGTAAACTGACATAGAGCACAAAAGCAGTCTTAAGTCACTGAATTATATTTGTAGCAATAGCACATTGCATGGGTCAAAATGACCTTTTTTCCTTTAATGCCAAAAATCATTAGAGTATTAAGTAAAGATCATGCTCCATGAAGATATTTTGTAACTTTCCTACCATAAAAACTTATTTTTTTTGATTAGTAATATGCATTGCTAAGAACTTCATTTGGACAACTCTAAAGATGAATTATGACCAGTTTTGTGGTTCAGGGCCACACATAACAATACATCTATACTAGGGGACTCAGCAGTGAAGTATGTTTTTGCTCCGTTGTGTTTTTATGTTGTTTCACACTTTTTGATCATTTAATGTTTTGCCTTTAGACTCCGAGAAAGTGAATAAGGACAAGCAGCTTCAGTTTCAAAAACCTTATGTCGCAAATAAAGATGGAAACGCTACCATTTCACAGACTGAACAGAATTTCACACCGGAAAAAAAAACTGTAAAAACTGAAGTCAAAGGATCTTTCACCTGCACCGAGTGTGGAAAGAATTTCACTACTAAAGGAAACCTTAAAGTGCACATAAAAACTCACACTGGAGGAAAAAAGTTCTCATGCACTCTATGCGGAAAGACTTTTGTACACCAATCCAAACTCAAAATACACATGAGAATTCACACTGGAGAGAGGCCGTATACATGCATTCAGTGTGGAAACAGTTTCGTTGTTAAAGGTCACCTTAATGATCACATGAGAATTCACACTGGAGAAAAACCTTTTGCATGTTCTCAATGTGGGAAGAGTTTCCGGTGCAAACACTTCCTCAAAAATCATCTTCTCTCTCACGCTGTAGTGAAATCATTCAGCTGTGATCAGTGTGATAAAACATTTGTTGTGGAATCATGTTTAAGAAGACATCTTAAAGTTCATGCTGGTGTGAAACCTCACATTTGCTCTTTTTGTGAAAAGGCTTTTTCACGACCATGTGCTTTAAAAGAACATGAATGTATTCATACTTGTGTGAAACCTTATATGTGCATTGACTGTGGAAAGACCTTTGCTACACTGAGCATCTTAAAAACGCATGAGATAATTCATATTGGAGAAAGACCTTACGAGTGCTCACTGTGTGGAAAGAGTTTCACTCGCTCCGTATACTTGAAAAATCACGAGCAAGTTCATACTGGAGAAAAGCCATACCAGTGCTCTTCATGTGGGAAGAGCTTCACCAAGGTGTGTAATCTACAGCGGCATCAGAAAAAACATTGCACAAAAGGTATCTTAAGTGATCAATGAATCATTTTTTCCTTAGGTTTACATTAAGTATTGCTTATTAGCTAAAAGCTCATTCTTCTACCTAAAAACAGAAAAACATCTGGTGCTGTTTTTATTTAAAGTGATTCTTCTCATAATATGGAGATCCACAAATACACACTGAGAAAAGATTATATTGCTCAGGAAAAGTGAATTTGATCTGTGCGATTCAGCAGTCAACTAGGCATACATCTTATAGTTAAAATATGTAAAAGATTTCAGATCACACATTGTATGGTTGGTTATACCTTGTATTTTGAAGCACAGTTTGGTAAAAATGTAATAAACAATTTAATTGTTGTTGTGTCTGTGTGACTAATTGGAGGTTCATTAGCATTGCTTTGACAAAAATGTTTAAGTGACATTAATTCTGTCAATGTATGTACAAAATCCAAACAATGGGGAATATGACTAATTGTGAAGGCTGCTGCAATGTAAAAATGAAGTATAACCACTGCATTAAATTTAAAAACCGAGATTAGCTTTTATTTTATTAGGCGTTTCACAAAAGAAAACATTGTTTAATTCTACCTGTCGTTTCAAGGTCATTGTTTAATGTTGTGTTGGAGGACAACAATCTTTGCTAGTGTTACGAAGAAAACATGTATGACGTGTTTTAGTGAAATTAACTGCTGTATTGAAGAGGTGAACTAAATATTAAGATTGGGATTTGTACCAGTAGAGGCATACATTATTTTACAAACCCCTTGCAAATGTTTTATTGACCATATCAAATGCAATTAAAACAATAAATGCAATTAAATAAGAAGTGTCTGTATGTGTTTTGAAATTATTATTATTATTAATTTGCAGTTTTGTTTGTTTTATGGAGAGCTTGTCTAAACAAGCCAATAACGACTACTCAACTTTTTAATTGGGCTACACAAATGTCTTATTGTCTACAAAATACTACAACTGATTCTAGATCAGGTTAAACATTTTAAGCTGGTGCAATGGTTCGCCGTTGTAGTGATGTGGCGTTCATGAGTCGTTCAGATTGAACAAATCTTCTGTATCACTCAGGATTCGTTCATTTCGTGTTGACCGCGCATGCGCAGATCTTGATAATATAAACGCATGGCTCCGATAGGCTATCGATTCACTATTCAATGAGAAACCGTTTCCTAACGAAAGCTGTTTTTTTCAGCGTAGTTAAGCCTCCCATCTATTGACAAACAAACTATTCATAGAGTAAGCTGCAGCTGCAACATTGTTGCTTTTTTTATTTTTTTTATTTTTTTGGTTAAAAGTTGCCAAAAAGTGTTTCATCAGAACTTGTTCAATAAGGGAGGCCTTATAAATTCATGGAGTGTGGAAAAGGTTTCATTTAGAAATCAAACAGTAACAGACACATGAAAGTTCACACTAGTAGCAGCCAGTGTGAAAAATGTTTCTTTGACAGAAGAACTAAATGAGAATTCACACTGGAGAACATCTGTTCACATGCACTCAGTGTGGGAAGAGTTTCTTTGTCAAACAAGAACTTGATGTGCACATGAGAATTCACACTGGAGTAAGATTATTATATTTAAATCTAAACCCGTCCTGAAAAAACATCAGCTCTCTCACTCTGGAGTGAGATCATTCAGCTGTGATCCGTGTGATAAAACATTTGTTTTCGCATCGAACATGTTAAACGTCATGCAGGTGTAAAGCATCACCTTTGCACTTTTTGTGAGAAGAGCTTTACACAACCGTACAGTTTACAAGTTCATCAGAGCATTCACACTGGTGTGAGACTTCATGTGTGCTTGGACTGTGGAAAGACCTTTCTTACATCTAGTGACTTAAAAAAACACCAGAGGATTCACACTGGAGAGAAACCATACAAGTGTTCACACTGTGACAAGAGATTCACTGATTCATCAACCCTGAAAACCCATGAGAGAATTTTTTTTCTTTCTTTTACCTAAAAATTGCACCAGATGTATTTCAGTCTATAATTCTAAAGAAGATTATTCTCATAAAATGAGGACTTTAAATACACATGAAGAGAAGATCCGATTGATCAGGGAAAGTGAATCTGTTCTGTGTCTCTGGCAATGCAGCACAATTTATACATGCATTGTATGTTACGTGCATTGTAGCCATTCAATGGCTACTACTTTGATACTATAAATTATTTTCTCTCTCAGACACAGTAACGATTAATACATTACAGATCAATATGAATGTGTACTATTTTTTTCTTTAAACTGGTAAACATCATTTCTTCTTGGAAATATATTCCAAATATAAAAAATACTATCAAAAAAGATAGAACTTTTTTCAATAGAGTGATTTAATCTAAGAGGGTAATTTGTTCAAATTAGTAGTGAAGTTTGATTAATTTATAAAAGACATTTAGGCAAGGTCATAGCATTAGTTTTCGAGATGTTTTTGTTGTTGTTTCTTTGAGGAGTTAATTTGTTTTCATTAATTCTGCACACTAGCACGAACAGAAAGTATGCATTGAAAGGACTTTGACTCACATTTTGAACATAGAATAATCAGGGTTTTTTTTTTTTTTGCATTTAAAGAAATCGTCTGTACACTTTTAGACTAAAATAAATAAAAAGGAATAAAATGTATGTGACAATTTAATTTAGCCTACTTTTTTTATTACATGAATGCAAGGGGTTACTCATACAGAAGAACCACATGCAATACATGTTTAATCACATGCATCGTGCTCTACTGTTTGAAATACAATGCTAATAAAACCAAAAATACACTAGATGATTTCCAGTTCATATTTGTTAACAATATGAGAGAAGATGAAAGCTGATAGAAATTAACATGCAGCTAAAGAGATTACTTTTTTTTTATTTTTTATGAGACAGTCTGGTCCACACTCCAGACCAGGTGGTGGCTGTAATGCACCAATAAGTTGTTCGCAAACCGCCAGTAAACCCTAGAAGATGAAGAAACTCGATATGAGCAATTTCGGGGGTTTTGTAGTGAAAACCTGGCAACCCTGCGCGGCGTGCATCTCTCTGCGATCAGTTCTGCGCAGCTTTGGTTTATCTTATCTTGTACGAGTCGAGGCTATTGTTGTTTAGTGGCAAACAAGTTTACAATTAGCCGATTGTCTGTCGATTCATTAAATGATAAGCTGTTTTCTAACAAAATCTGTTTGTTCAGCGTAGTGAAACTAAATGTAAATAGTGTTAGCCGTTGTGTTTTTTGGTTAAATGTGTATCTTCCAGTGTTTGGTGCAGAGAGCCACGCTTAATCACAACTTTAATGTGCATTTTATACTGTTTTATTCAGCTCTTGTGGTGAAGAACCCTGCAGAATGAAAGATGAGGAACAAACAGATTGATGTTTTCCTTCATTAACTAGCTATAATTATTACTGATGAGGAACATTTAGATGAAAACTGAAGTGTGCATTATATATTTATATATATGGGAAATATAAGACATGTGTAAGTGAAATGAATAGGCTTATGTTGTTTTTAGAGTCCATGGAACTGAAAGAAGACGAGCATCATCAGTTTGAAAAACCTCATCATTTTAAAAATGACGATGGAAGTGCACAGAATTTCACACAAAAACAAGCTGGAAAAACTGGATCCGAAGGATCTTTCACATGCATTCTGTTTATGTATATATGATGTTAACATTGGGAGAACAAGAGATTTGATTATGACAGCATTTCGTTGAAGAATTGGCTCAAAATCTGCTTTGATTCTGTAAAATCTGACTTCTATTGCTGTGATCAGATGCCAACTTTTGTTTTGTGGAGTTGTTGATCTTCTTTCATCTGTTGTCGACTTTGACTGGACAAGTTGAGAGTCTATATAATTTCTTAAAGACCCATTAGAATGAATGGCTGTGCAGACTGGTCTCTTAGCAAATGATAAAGTCATGTTAAAATATGAGTATCAGATATGATCATCAGGCTTTTAAGGAACGTTTATTTTCTCATCTCTCAATCGTCATTGTATTGCGACACTTTATGTTTTTTGCAGAGCTAAGATTATAAAACCAAGCATTTAAGTGAACATGAATGAACATCAGAATATGTGTTGACAGAAATGGCAAAAAACTTTACTGCACGTGCACAGTCAACAAGACAGAAAAACAAGTAAACTGGCTAGAAAACACACACTCACACACCTAAGTTTTAAGTCATGTTTTGTTCCTTTTTATGTCTCTTACTATTAAAATGTGCAGTCTATTTCATTAAATGCAAAAAAATAAAAATATTTGTTTAAAATGTGATTCTGCATGCTTTCGATGCATAATTTGTTTGTGCACAAAATAATGACAATAAATAAACTCCTAAATCAACAACAACAAAAAGACATTATTTTACAGCAACACACTAGTTTAAAAAAAAAAAACTCATACTATGGCCTTGCCAAAATGTCTTTTGTCAAATATTGAAACTTAACTAATTTTATCAATGACCCTCTAGAATAAATAACTTTATTGAAACAAATTTCCAGCTATTTTAATGTTTGCAATATAATTCATGCTGTTATTTCTGAACTTATGTTTAGAAAATAGTAGCATATGCAAACGTGAAAATTGATCTGTAATGACTAATTTCATGAATCACAAATCAGCAGGTTGAAATTAAAACAGTGACATCGAGGAACATCTGTGGCACTGACAAATTATTGTTATAATTTCAATATGGAAAATCTGATTAAAAACACAACAGTTTTAACTTTTATTACAATTCCACCAAACCGCTTGTCAACATATAATGTATGACCATGTGTAATCTTAAAACGTATATTTGAACTGCTACTCAAACAATGCTGAATTGCCAGAGACGACTCACTGCAATTTGATCTACTCAGTCCATATAAGAAGAATCACTTTTGAAATATAAACAGAAAAACATCTGGTACCATTTTTAGGTAAAAGAATGACCTTAAAAAATATTTTTATTGGTTTTTATGTCTCAAATCTTCAAACTTGGATTACATTTTTTCACAGTGATGGATCTGAATGTGACTTAGACAACTGTGGGCAATGCTTTATCTTATGTTTAATTAGAGTAAATGAGCGAGTGAAATCCTTCCCACATGAAGAGCACTGGTACGGCTTTTCTCCAGTGTGTATTCTCTCATGGGTTTTCAGGGTTGATGAATCAGTGAATCTCTTGTCACAGTGTGAACACTTGTATGGTTTCTCTCCAGTGTGAATCCTCTGGTGTTTTTTTAAGTCACTAGATGTAAGAAAGGTCTTTCCACAGTCCAAGCACACATGAGGTCTCACACCAGTGTGAATGCTCTGATGAACTTGTAAACTGTACGGTTGTGTAAAGCTCTTCTCACAAAAAGTGCAAAAGTGACGCTTTACACCTGCATGAAGTTTAATATGTTCCTTTAAGTAAGATGCAAACACAAAAGTTTTATCACACTGATCACAGCTGAATGATCTCACTCCAGAGTGAGAGAGCTGATGTTTTTTCAGGACGTGTTTAGATTTAAAACTGAGTGCACACAGAGTGCATGTGAACGGTCTTTCTCCAGTGTGAATTCTCATGTGCACATCAAGTTCTTGTTTGGCAAAGAAACTCTTTCCACACTGAGTGCATGTGTAATGCCTCTCTCCAGTGTGATATCTTATGTGTCTCTTAAACTTTGATTTCTGACCGAAACTCTTTCCACACTGAGTGCATGTGAACAGACGTTCTCCAGTGTGAATTCTCATGTGCACATTTAGTTCTTCTTTGTCAAAGAAAACCTTTTCACACTGAGTGCAAGTATAAGGCTTCAGTCCAGTGTGAACTTTCATGTGTCTGTTACGGTTTGATTTCTGTATGAAACCTTTTCCACACTCTGTGCATTTATAAGGCCTCTCTCCAGTGTGAGATCTCATGTGTCCATTAAACTCTGATTTGTCACCAAAACTCTTTCCACACTGAGTGCATGTGAAAGGTCTCTCTCCAGTGTGAACTGTCATGTGTCTCTTAAGATTTGATGGACGGCTGAAACTCTTCCCACACAGGGTGCATGTGAAAGATCCTTTGGCTCCAGTTTTTCCAGCTTGTTTTTGTTTAAAATTCGGTTCAGTCTGTGAAATTAATGCATTTCCATCTTCATTTTTTAAATGATGAGGTTTTTCAAACTGATGTTGCTGGTCTTCTTTCAGTCCCACTGAATCTAAAAATCAATTAATTTCCAATACTTAAATTATGCAAGGACAGATTAGACACACAAAATCTCTCTCTCTCTCTCTCTCTCTCTTTATTTATATTTGTGTATATGTGTCAGTTTTCATCTTAAAGGGTTAGTTCACCCAAAAATGAAAATTAGTGTGTTTTACTCACCCTCAAAGCATCCTTGATGTATGTACCTTTCTTCTTTCAGATGAATCCAATTGGAGTTATATTAAAAAATTCCCTGGCCCCTCCAAGCCTTTCAATGGGGTAAGCGGGTGTTATTTGTCAACAGTTTCAGAAGACGTGAAATAAAGTATGCATTTACCATTGAAAGGCTTGGAGGGCCCAGCACCATTTTTAATATAACTTAATTGGATTCATCTGAAAAAAAGAAATTCACATACACATAGGCTCCTTCGAGGGTGAGTAAAACACAGGCTAATTTTCATTTCTGGGTGAACTTACCCTTTAATGTTCTTTAGCAGTCATTATAGAGAATGAAGGAAAACACCAACCTGTCTGTTGAATACTCATGTGCACATTTGGTTCTTCTTTGACAAAGGAACCCTTTCCAGACTGAGTGCATGTATATGGCTTCTCTCCAGTGTGATATCTCATGTGTCTGTTATGGTTTGATTTCTGACGGAAACTTTTTCCACACTGAGTGCATGTAAACGGCTTCTCTTCAGTGTGAACTGTCATGTGTCTATTCAACTTTGATTTCTCACCGAAACGTTTCCAACACTGAGTGCATGTAAACGGCTTCTCTCCAGTGTGAACTGTCATGTGTCTATTCAACTTTGATTTCCGACCGAAATTCTTCCCACACAGGGTGCATGTGAATGATCCTTTGGCTCCAATCCTTTCAGATTGTTTTTGTGTGAAATTCTGTTCAGTCTGTGAAATGACTGCATTTCCATCTTCCTTTTTAAAATGATGAGGTTTTTCAAACTGATGCTTCTTGTCTTCCTCCAGTCCCATCAAATCTAAAAATCAGCATATTATTAATCCATACTGTAAACAAGGATAGATTAGAAACATAAAATATAAATAAATTATCCTTTAGTACAAAACTTTACAAATCTTTAGTACTATCTATCTATCTATCTATCTATCTATCTATCGATCTACACACAGTCAAACCAAAAATGATTCAGACACCAGATAGATCTCTGGAATTGCCAGTCTGCTGTAAACAAAGCCGATTTCATTACTTCTATCATTTGTCATTCAAAGCTAAATCTCATGACCCTGACAGAGACCTGGATCAAATCAGAGGACACTGCTACACCTGCAGCACTCTCTAAAAATTTCTCATTTTCCCACTTCCCCAGTTTGACTGGAAAATGAGGAGGTACTAGTCTGCTTCTCTTTGAATGATTGGAAATGTAATCCTACCATCTTTGGGTCTCAACAGCTCCTTTGAATCTCTTTCAGTTACTATTACCTACACTCTTTAAATCCATTTTGTAGTTGTTTATTGACCCCCAGGACCTCTAATTTTTGAATGAATTACATGTGCTGCTCTCAACCTTTCCTGAGGTATCTGATGTTCTCCTTGAACATCGTTCAAAGCTTAAAGCTGCTGAAAGGGTGTGGCACAAATCCAAAAATACTACTGACCTTAATGTGTATTAGTCACTCCACTGTCTCCACTGCTTAAATGACATACTACCATAACAAAATTAACAATTCGTCTAACTCTCACATGCTCTTTAAAACATTTTCCTTCCTCCTTTGTCCTCCTCCTTCCCCCCCTTTAGAAGTCTCCAAACTAATCCTTTGTAATCATTCTACTACTTGTCCGCTTAAACCCATTCCATCTCATCTCCTTCAAGCCATTACTCCTGCAGTTGTACCCGCACTTACTCACATCATTAACATATTCCTCTACACTCGTGTTTTTCCCTCAACATTTAGACAGGCACGTATAACTCCACTACTTAAGAAACCCAACCTCAACCCATCTCTTTTAGAGAACTACAGACCCGTTTCCCTTCTTGCTTTCATTGCAAAAACACTTGAACGAGCGGTGTTCAACCAAGTCTCTGCCTTTTTCACACAGAACAACCTGCTTAACAGCAACTCGTCTGGCTTCAGAAGTAGACATTCAACCAAGACTGCCTTGCTCTCAGTTGTTGAAGCCCTAAGACTTATCTAAAAACACTTATCTTAGGAATCAGACTCCAGTGGTTTGAGTCTTACCTATCAGATAGGTCCTTCAAAGTATCTTGCAGAGGTGAGGTTTCTAAGTTGCAACATCTAACTACTGGGGTGCCTCAGGGCTCAGTTCTTGGACCACTTCTCTTCTCTGTCTACATGGCATCATTAGGTTCTGTCATTCAGAAACATGGCTTTTCATACCACTGCTATGCTGATGACACTCAACTCTTCCTCTCATTCCATCCTGATGATCCGACAGTAGCTATTCGCATCTCAGCTCGTCTAACAGACATTTCTTGCTGGATGATGGACCATCACCTTCAACTCAACCTTGCCAAGACAGAACTGCTTGTGGTTCCAGCAAACCTATCATTTCATCACAATTTCACCATCCAGTTAGGCACAACAACCATAACTCAACCATAACCTAAACCTTGGAGTTATGATAGATGATCAGCTGATTTTCTCAGACCACACTGCTAAAAATGCCCGGTCCAGCAGATTTGCTTTATACAAGACAGTGTTAATTTCGTTGACTAAATATTTTCGTCATTATTTTCGTCACGAATATATTTTTGCGGACAAAAACTAAATGAAAACTAAAAAAGAAGGCACTGATGGAGACTAAAACTATGACTAAATTGATTGACATTATCGTCAATGAATAAAGGACGAGACGAAAATAGACTGTGACGAAAATCAAATCAGCAGACGGGAGAGATGCGAGGAATCAACAAAAGAACCGGCAAAACGGAACAGGCGAGACTGCATGAGAGAAGAGAACCAATCTGAGCCTGACTTATTGAGACGTGAAGCGAAGGTTTTCAGTTTTTAAATGAGCTCCCGGGAAGACGGCATTCGAAGAGGTGATGTCTAAAAGAGCGACAAAATGTCCACAGCTCACTTCACGTTTGACGACGAACAAAGCAAAACAAAGTGTAAAGCACGCGGATCGCTCATTCGTGGCAACGCAACCAATTTGAAAAGACATTTACAGACGAGCCACCCGGACATTTTCTCAAATGTAATTTCACAATGATGTTCTTTTGTTTATTGAGCTAAGCAAAATTGGAAGACTGCAGTGCGTGGATGTTGTAGCATTAAATATTACGAACTGAAAAGTACTTTAAAATAGCCCCTATCAAGTTAGATGAGAGCACAATACTAATACGTAATATTATGATACATACATTTGATTAATACTAATGTTTAGTATATTTTATAATGTTCTACTTGTTGACAATATCACAAATATTTCTATATTGTGAAACGTGAATGTTCACATCCTATCATTATACAACTAATCTAGCAATATTGTAGTATTTAAAACATACAATATTGCTAGACAAATGAATACCTTATAAAATCTTGTTACTTTTTTTATCCACCTAGCTGCCAACTTATTAAATATTTACTTTAAATGTATGCACTTATTGTTCAGCTCAGCTGTAAGCTTTAAGGTCCTGGACCTAACTTTATTTTTCTTTTATTGATGGTCAATTGGCAGCTAGTTATTGTTTACATTATCATGACAGTGTTTGTTGCTGCATAAAAGCTTTTGAATCGAAATAAAGACACAGTTGTGTTGAAATAAAGTTGAATTTGTGTTTTATATATTTTGGTTAAGTTTGTTTCCTATACCAGCTGTAAAAAAATGTCTAGTAAATCTGTTATTGATTTTAGTCTTATTTTAGTCTACTAAAATACCAAGCAATTTTAGTCGACTAAAATAAGACTAAAATTAAAACAAATCAGATGACTAAAACTTGACTAAAACTAAAAAGAATTATAGTCAAAAGACTAAGACTAAAACTAAATTAAAATTTCGTGTCAAAATTAACACTGATACAAGATCAAGTATATCAGGCTCTTTCTTTCTGAACATGCTGTACAACTCCATGTTCAAACTCTTTTTCTGTCCAGGCTGGACTATTGCAATGATCTATTGGCAGATCTTCCAGCCATTTCTATTAAACCTTTACAATTTATCCAGAATGCGGCAGCAAGTTTCATTTTTTTAAATGAGCTGGAAAGAATACACGTCACACCTCTGTTTATCAATTTGCACTGGCTTCCAATAGCTGCTCGCATAAAATTCAAGGCACTGATGTTTTGGCTACAAAACCACTACTGGCTCTGCACCCCTTTACCTAAATTCATTACTTGACAATTATGTGCCCTCTAGAAGCTTGCATTCTGCAAGTGAACGTCGCTTGATTGTGCCATCCCAAAGAAGCACAAAGTCACTTTTACAGACTTTTGCATTAAATGTTCCCTCCTGGTGAAATGACCTTCCCAACTCAATCCGAGCATCTTCAAGAATTGGCTAAAAACACATCTCTTCCATCTTTATTTGACCCTTTGACTCTAGCACTCTCTATTCTAATTCTATTCTTAAAAAAAAAAAAAAAAAAAAACAACCTTTAGACTTGCACTCTATTAACTTGCTGCTTGTTTTCCAAAAAAAAAAACTAACTAGCTTTCTAATCTTTTTGTATTCTATGTTTTCTTTTCATTTATTATATTATTTAAAGAGCCATTGCTATGTGTACTGCGTTAAGCTAACTGAGACTTGTTATATCACTTATATATCATTGCTCTTTTGTTTATTTTTATTGCTTCTATTGTCATAATTTGGGAGTCGCTTTGGATAAATATTATACTCTAAATTAGAATCTAAATATTATACCCAAAAATTCTTTATACAGTGGACTCCCAGTAAAATGTATAAAAAATGGACCAGAATTTTTATTTGACACTTTGAGCTGACCATGTTTTGTTACATACCTTTCTATCAAAGTTATCTGACATTAATCAAGATTCATTCTGATTTCTTATCATATTTAATTACCATTTTCTAAAGTATTACAAATAAACTGTGATAACGTGAGAAACGTTGAAGGTGTCTGAATAAATTTTGGTTTGACTATATATATATATATATATATATATATATATATATATATATATATATATATATATATATATATATATATATATATATATATATATATATACAGGGGTGGTTCTAGGGTGAGTGGAGATTTGGGGCTTAGCCCAGAAAAATCCTTGTATGTGACTTTTTTATTTTAATAAATCAGAAAGATTTACCTTGTTCAAAATATACAAAAACTATATATATAAAAAAACTAAAACATTTTATTTAAAGTATTGAGGAAAATACATTTGCTTTATGCAAACAAACATGCAAAACAAATGAAACAGCGCGAAAGCAATGATTTTGCAATACATATTTTCCATGGTCATATCTATTAATTTATTTGCAACGCTGCTTTTATTTTGCGTGTCAGTCTAGTTTGAACTTGCGATGCCATTTTTCCTTTGCGCTTCACTTTTCTGCACGTCTCTCTTTGTGGCACTGTTTTGACGCGGGGGCGGAGTCAATGGACGGGGGCGTGTACAACATGCCTCCATGGAAGTGACGTCATCGGCCGTAGAGACGCAGCTCACTGATCCAGGTCCTGTCATGATGAGCAGACACTTTTGAGTGGATCGTTTATTTTTATTCAGTGGCATTAAAACATTCATGTTTTCGTTTTATTTACTTTATTAACAAATGTATATGTATTAGCAGCGTTTGCTCAAGTTAAAGAAGTTGTTAACATGAACATCTGCTGTTTATTTCTCTGGATGTGCACACTTTTATAGCATGTGTATTGGGATCGCAAATCATTTGAGTCAGTTCGGGAGTTCGTAGCGGGTTCGCGAATCATTTGAGTCAATTTGGGGATCGCGAATCATTTGAGTCAGTTCGGGAGTTAGTAGCGGGATCTCGAATCATTTGAGTCAGTTCGGGAGTTCGTAGCGGGATCGCGAATCACTTGAGTCAGTTTTGGGATCGCAAATCATTTGAAGCAATTCGGGAGTTCGTAGCGGGATCGCGAATCATTTGAGTCATCTGATTCCATTTAAGTAGTTGGAGCGGGATCGCGAATCATTTGAGTCAGTTTGGGGATCGCAAATCATTTGAATCAGTTTGAGGATCGTGAATCATTTTAAACAGTTCGGGAGTTCGTATCGGGTTCGCGAATCATTTGAGTCAGAGTCAGAGCAGTGTGTGTGTGTGTGTGTGTGTGTGTGTGTGTGTGTGTGTGTGTGTGTGTGTGTGTCCTAAAGACTGTGCTGCACAACCGTTAACTGTTAGATGTTCAAAATGTAACTTTAAATGAGACACAATTTAAAACCGACAAAGAAATATAATACTAAGATTAAAAGTTACAGATACCTGAAGCTGTTGTATCTTGGCTTATAAGTGTTTTGGCTGGGGGGTTTTACTTCCTTTTTTGAAGAAGAAGAAGATGAATTTTTTTGAAATAGACATTTTAATTTTCAAATAAATTGATCTAGTAAAATACTACACGCCAACAAACCGCCTGCCTCAAAAAGATCTCATTTCATTGGCTGGATCGTACAGACGCTCATCGATGGTTGGCCAGTTTACATGTCAGTCATAAGCACTAGAATCAGTGGGCGGTTTTCGTTGGGTGTGATTGACAACGCATAACTTACTTGGGTAAATTTACAGACACTGTGGACGTGAGAGTCGAGAGATATTTATTTATATAAATTCTAATATAAATTACTTTATTGGGCACGAAAACTCATTGATGGCATGGTGGTAATAAAAACATTCGGGGCTTTAATGAAAACATTCGGGGCTCCAGCCCCCTTAGCCCACCCCTAGAAACCCCTAACTATATATCAGTTTTCATCTTAATGTTCTTCAGCAATCATTATAGAGACTGAAGAAAAAAACCAACCTGTTTGTTGAATGCTCATGTGCACATTTGGTTCTTCTTTGATAAATGAACCCTTTCCAAACTGAGTGCATGCGAAAGATCCTTTGGCTCCAGTTTTTCCAGCTTGTTCTTGTGTGAAATTCTGTTCAGTCTGTGAAATGACTGCATATTCATCTTCATTTTTAAAATGATGATGATTTTCAAACTGATGCTCCTTGTCGTCCTTCAATCCCATCAAATCTAAAATCAACATATCAATTTTCCATACTTCAAATAAAGAATGACAAATCGGAAACAAAACAAAATACAAGTTAACTCTTAACTTTTTTGTCTACTACACCAAAATTTATTCAGACACCTTCAACATTTCTCACATTATCAAAGTTTATTTGCTATAGTTTAGAAAAAGTGTAATATGGCAGAAACTCAAGTGTTAAACGGTGTTAAAACAAATTAATCTTGATAATTTGGAAAGATATGTAACAAAACATGGTCAGCTCAAAGTGTCAAATCTAATTTTTGGTCCAAACATGTTATACGTTTTTCTGGTAGTCCACTGTATGAAGAATTTTTGGTATAATATGTCACAGTTTACTTTTTTCTGTTATCCTCACTTACATAAATGAACTATAGAGTCCTGCACCTACTATAAAAGAAAAAAAATATCAAAGAATATCCGCATGGTGTCTGAATAATTTTCGGTTTGACTGTATATGTGTCAGTTTAATCTTAATGTTCCTCATCAGTCATTAAGGAAAAGGAAGGAACACACAAACCTGTTTGTTCCTCTGCATCTTCTTCTTTCATTCTGCAGGGTTCTCCACCATAACAACTGAATGAAATTTCCATTACAATATACCATTGCACATACTCAGCGAATTTCATAAAATATTTTTCATAACGAACAGTAGACACACATATAATGACTTTTCGGGGGTGTTGAATACGCTTACAAAACCGTCTTTGAACGATTTCTGGTCAGCTGTGATGAAGCGTGACTCTCTGGAACATTTAGCCAAAAAAGCGAAACAATGTTGCCTCTGCTGCTTTGGATGTATACAGTTTTGTAGCCTACAGTCTATGGGCTGGACGCAGGGAAGAAGACCAAAGACGTTTTCTGAATTAATGTCAATGGAGGAAAGGCTTCCCTACGCCGAATAAACTGATTTTGTTAGGAAACAGTTTATCAATTAATTATTTTGACATTTAAAAATAGGCTGGTTAGAGATAAACCACAGCTGCGCAGAACTGGTCACCGAAAGATACATGTCGCGCAGGGTTGCCAGATCTTCACGACAAAACCCTCCAAAAATCACTTTAGCGTTTGGATGGGGGCACCCTCAACCCCCATAAATCTGACAATTTAGAAATGCATTGAGCTCGATCAGTGTCCGATTCACGAACTAATGAGTTATAAGAGTCGGTTCATTTCAGTGAATCAAAAATGGTTACATAATCAATTCGACTCAGAGTTTGAATTGTGAATTATTACCCTACTTTCGTCAAGTGTGAAGATAATGAAGCTCGTAGTAATTTACATGACGAAGTGTAAATGTATCCATCTATTTAATGTGACCCTAGGCTAAATAGTTAAATAGGATTGTTCAACAGCATAGGCTAGTATCAAATTTTTTTATTTGTACATTTTTATTCCCAATCAATGCTTCACACAGTCCAGTTAGTGGCACTAAATGCACAATTTACGCTTGTTCATGTCCATGAATGTGCATATGTGTTATTTACAGATGAAGGATGAGTTATTTAAAGATGTGCAGCGCTGAGGTGTGTTATGAGTTGTTAAAAAATGTTCTGGTGCTCAGTGCTCTGAAGAAACAGTTCAAAGAGAGAGTGGGCTAACAGAGTGATTTTCTTAGCCCTGAGATGTTAAGATCTTGGAGGTTGGTTGGGCAGAGGTGCACCGATAATCCTCTAAGCAGTCCTCACTGTCCGTTGTAGTCTCTTGATGTCTGATTTGATAGCTGAATCAAACCAAACAGTTCTAGGTGAACACAGGACAAACTCAATGACGGCGGAGTAGATCTGTTTCAGCAGCTCCTGTGGCAGGCTGAACTTTCTCAGCTGGTGGAGAAATACAGCCTTTGCTGGGTCTTTTTCCACAATAGAGTCTATGTGAGTGTCCCACTTCAGGTCCTGAGAGATGGTGGTGCCCAGGACCCTGGATGACTCCACTATCCATGATCATCCTCACTGTTTGAGTGTATTGAGCTCCAGGTTTTCTTGAGGTGTTGTAGGATGTAATGCAGTCCCATGTTGACTGCATCCACAGACAGGTTTGCTCTGTAGGTAAACTGAAGAGGATCCAGTAAGGGTCCAGTGATGTTGGGTGTGAGTCTGGCCTTTTCAAATCTAGATGGCGCCATTGTCTTTTTCAACCTTTTTAACTCGCTCCTGAAAAACTGATCTAATTCTGTCTGAAAACATTAAATACATTATTTGTTAGGAAAAATCTAAATATGAGACATACACATGATTGATGGGCCTCTAGGAGTACTGATGATAAATAATGATGATTTAATAAAGAAATTATCAATTGTAGAATTATCAGTGTTTTCATTCTTTAACACTGTCATCAGTGATAAAGACAAAACACATTTTCATAAAAAATAACCTATTTATTTGTCAGAATGTTTTGATAGCAAAGACTCTCTGTGACACATACTTCTCTAAAACATTTAAAATCAGATTTACAATAAAGTTACACATGAAGTGTGTTTGTTATCAACAAGAGACATGACTTCAGTTTATAACAAAGAGCATATGTTACCCATTTGATATTTCATCATGTGGCATTCTACATCAATTTACCGTATGTAAATACAGTATACACAATATTTACTTTTAAACAATGTATTTGAAGAGTTAACTCCAGCTTTGAGATGTAAGGTAAGCCAATGAACATTAGATTTTAGAAAAATAAATAAAGTTAAAAAGACAAATAAACACTCAGTAATAAAACCAGATCAAATGAACAAATTACATGCAAAAGCACAAATAAATACAATTCAGGTATGAAACAGCCTACTGTAATGTATAAACATTAAGTCAATGAAGTTAAGTTTCATTTTTTTTATTGTCATCTGTTCTTTATTTCACATTAATGACACAAGACAGCAGCAGGTTTATAAAGCCAAGTTATTCTCCCAAATATTTGCATTTTTTAAGACATTTTATTGTCACTCAGTTAAGATTGTCCTGACGAGGGTACTCGCCCCCGGCCAATAATTTCACTTCATTTTGGGTGTACAGTATATATCTATTTAACCTTCTGAGGATTATTTGAGCAATTGAAAATCAGCTAAACTCTCGGTAACATTTAAGAAACACATCTTAAATAATTTCAGCTTTAATCCTTGAGTCAGAACTGAATCACTCGCCTCGTCTTTGATTCTGATACATCTGATTGACTCTACTTTTTATTATCCTCATATAGTTTTTAAGTGCTGGATAAATTGTTGCATATTAGAAGAGGTGATAATCTAAAAAGAGAGTTAGAAAAAATGAGCTGCTCTCTGTTTATCACTATAACTGAACTTCAATATTTATCAAAGATTAATCGGAGCTATTAAATACTCACACTGTGGTTTCAGATCACATACTACTCTGTTTAACAAGATTGTAATCGCCAGATGTGGGATGTTATCACTCTGAATGGGTGTTATGAGTGACTACATCCGAATCGGTGGGTTTTGATCCTCTGGATTGTGAATTTTCCTCCATCCTCCTCCTCTTTATCTCTCTCCTCTTCTTCTGTCTTTTCTGTGTTTTCCTGAACAAATCACAGTAAATAAACTGTGGGGCATTGTTTTTTCTCTCTATCTTGGTGAACATCAATACATAAAAATACCAGTCTTTCAGATATCAATGTTTTTATGTTTTCAATAAGTGTGTCAAAAGGTCCCTGCATACATTTTTAGACCACGGTACAGTTTTACAAAGCTTACAGAGTTAAAATACAATATAACTTAAAAACAACTCATATAACTAAGCTTTTTGATCCACATCGATGAAATAAAGCTATGTCCATAGAAATACACTTTCGTTTACAGTAAATCCAGATTTGCAGCAAGCATGTCAACAGTTCACTCAACACAAACAAAAAGTGTGTTTAAACACTCCTAGTTAACATGGGACATTATCCCAGAACTTGATCAAGAACTGTATCTCTATCTGTTTAGTTACGTGCTTGCTCTACGTGTTCTCCAGCGCGTAGCAAGAAAGAGTTGGCAGTTCTTATGAGAGCAGACTCAGAGGCTGCCAAAAAACAAAAAAAAAGCATCATGTAGGCTAGTTGTAAACATTGAGGGTATGTTGTGCCTCGTGTGTTACATTTGGATTGTTTTGTGGACGATGCAGTAAACATTGGACTGCATTATGTTCTGCAACACCAAGATAGACCGGTGACATATGAGGATCCTGTTTGTGGACTTCAGCTCGGCTTTTAATACTGTCATCCCAAACCTCCTCCTGCCCACATTAACTTAGCTCTCCGTGCCCACCTCCGTCTGTCAGTGGATCAACAGCTTCCTGACAGACAGGCAGCAGCTAGTGAGGCTGGGAAAATACACATCCAGCACCCGTACAATCAGCACCGGAGCTCCCCAGGGCTGTGTCCTCTCCCCACTGCTCTTCTCCCTGTACACCAACGATTGCACATCTAAGGACCCCTCTGTCAAGCTCCTGAAGTTTGCAGATGACACCACACTCATCTGCCTCATTCAGGACGGTGATGAGTCTGCTTACAGACAGGAGGTTAAAGAGCTGGCTGTCTGGTGCACTCTCAACAACCTGGAGCTTAACACGCTCAAAACAGTGGAGATGATCGGGTACCTTTGTCAGCTACAGAAGTTTAACCTGCCACAGGAGCTGCTAAAACAGTTCTACTCCACCATCATTGAATCCATCCTCTGCACTTCAGTAACTGTCTGGTTCAGCTCAGCTTCTAAATCTGACCTCAGAAGACTACAGAGGGTAGTCCGGACTGCTGAGCGAATCATCGGTACAACCCTCCCGTCTATTCAAGAACTGTACTTATTAGGGCTGTCACTTTTGTGAAAAAATCACTTTCGATTTTTAAGACATAAGTGTTCATTGAATCGATCGTAAAATCAATTTTCCATGTCTAAAAAAAAACTTTTCCTTTTTCAGCGTAAAATAACGGACGAATGCAACGGAAACGCACAAGTCAGCAATATTTCTTATTTATTGGCATGAAGTTTCGTGCAGAAAAGCAACAGGAGTGCAACATTCTCGACAAAATATATATGCAGAGGGGACGGCTGTCATAACAAAAGAAAAACATCACTGCAGGCTTCAACCCGGCTGCATTTATGATTTAGGCAATTCAAAAATCTCCAAGATTATTTTAAATAATGATTCAATCCATTTCAAACAACTGTTCAAAAAATTTTACTTTTAAATGGACTTGAGAACAGGCCCTGTGTGTTTTTTTTTATTGAACGTAACCGACACTTAGGCTAGGCGGGACTAGGCAAGCATAAGGAAATGCATCAAAAGGCTAGGGCCATTACAGATTTATTGGACATGAAAACAAGTCGATAAACATTTCGGGGTCCAGAACAGAGCGTTTTTTTATTCACTGTATGTCCAGCTGTTGAGAAGACATGCTCCGACCGCACTGATGTCCCAGGGACACACGGGTACAGCTGCGCAAGGTCTGTCAGCTTGCAGTGGTCCTTTTCATAACTCAGAATCTCCTGTAGATGCGCGAATGAGGTGAATTCGCATCTACCTCGCCATGAGACCTCCAGACGCGTGTAAATGCATCTTTACATTGACTTAACATTGAAATCATTCCCGCCAGGCGCTCTATTCGCGTTTGGTGTGAACGCAGCATACAAGGTCGCTTTCGACGTCACTGGGTCTTATAGGCGCGTAAAATTGCTGGTATTTTCATACTGCACTTTTGGAATTCTTTATTTTCTTTTTCTGCTTGTTTGTGAGTTTTGTTACATATATATTTTTTAATTGTTTAATTCTTTTAAAATTAATAGTGTACATATTTGGTTAAAATCGATTCCCTATTTTCATTTTCGAAACTTTTTTTGGTTGGTCCGATCGATTGTGCAATCGATTTACGAACTAAAAGTGACAGGCCTAGTACTTATCCAGAGTGAGCAAAAGGGCCAGTAAAATCACTCTGGACCCCTCACATCCAGCACACTCCCTCTTTGAACTGTTGCCATCTGGTCGACGCTACAGAGCACTGAGCACTAGAACGACCAGACACAGGAACAGTTTCTTCCCTCAGGCAATCCATCTAATGAACAATTGATAATAACTGTGGAACACACTACACTTTATATTTATATACACATACACTTATTTATATAACACACATATTTGGTGTACACTTAATTTTTGCACATAATATACCTGTACATACATAACTGCTTCTTGTAATATACCTGCCTACAATTGTCAATTTGTACATTGTCATTCCTTACCTACTTATTTGTATTTTTTAATTCTTTTATTATGTGTTTTATGTTCTCTCACTGTCATTCTGTTGTACTGTGGAGCTTCTGTCTCGAGAACAAATTCCTCGTATGTGTGAACATACCTGGCAATAAAGCTCATTCTGATTCTGATTCTGATTTCCAATATCTGTGTAGCTTGCTTATTATAGACTTACTCCACCTCTGATGCTGGACTGAGTCTAAAATGATAATGAAAGTGTACATCTGAAACCTTTCAAAATCCCCCACACATATTTAAATGCCTGTTTATACCTATGAAGAATAAATATGACAGGTGAAATGAGTTTCTTATGTGTGAATCAAACATTGCAGTAAAAAATTGAAAATTTTGAATAAGTATGTAAAATTGTGAAATGAATAATTAATTTGCAAACCAAATGTAATTGCCCCTCACACTGTACGTGCACCCCCCCCCCCCATCTCTCCTGATAGACAGATTCACAGCGTCTGGGCTCCGCTGCTGTGACTCATCAGGACTGTGGAGCATCCTCAGTGGTTTGCTGGCATGCATGTGATACGCACGAGATAGCTTAGAGATAAGTCAGTGAAGCGCTTAGAGAAGTGTACTCAGAGAATTGCAAGACCTCGACTGCTGTGAATCACACTGTGTTTATTGCAAAACTAACTCAACTAAATAAAAAAATAATAATAATAATAATCCTGCTTTCTCACGCAAAGCACATTTTTGAAATTCCACTCACAAACGCATCTTAGATTTTTGTTCATTGACAATGTTGCAGGCAACAATCTCAAATAAACAAATAAACTGATTTAAAAAATATTGATGCAAAATGCATATAAAAATTTAAACATTAACAAATTGAAGATTTTAGGCTATTGTTCCCTTTGTTTTCTTTATGCTTCAAGTTAAGTTCTTCTCTGAATGTATTGTTGTTTGCAATGTTGCAATGTAATTAACATATAAATAATATTATTTTGGTATTTTGCATGTGTGTGTGGATACTGGGTTTGATTCACATTCCTAAATATTTTCACACATAAACATTTGTCTCTTTAGTCTTCTTGTCTTCTCCCAGGAAGGAACATGTTGAAGCAGGTGATATGGACTTCACTCAGTGTTAGACAGTCTACTGTATCCAGAAGTATTTGCTTCAGAGGAATTTGTCTCATTTTTTTACTGGATGTGGCTGTTCTGGCTCTTTTTTTTTTTTTTTCTTCTTTTTTTTTGCAGGTCTCTTTGAAAAATGTTCTTGATACATAGCATATATACAACTTTACACTGCAAATAAAAATGAAACAAAATTAATCCCTTGGTCCAAAATACAAATAATTTTCTACCCTTCTAAAATCTAAATATGAGATCATATGAACATTGAGGCATTTAGTTTTGTGTAGCAAAGCAATACTGAAACAATGAGGACATGAGGGTGAGCAAATGATGATGATAGTTTATTTTTGGCAGAATCATATTAAAAAAACATACAGTACATACAGTATACACAATCTTTACATATACACAATATATTTGATTTTATGTAAGGTAGGACCAATGAACATTCCCTGGGCATTAAAATAAAATAATTTATAACCAAATTATGAGCGATAGTGCAAATACAAATGAACAAGGATACAAATGAAAGATACTGTCCAGCATTCAGGTATGAAATACTACAACGATAAATTAAATATAGCTTAATCCTTATTAAAGGTGTAAAGAAGTTAAGTCAAGATTGATGAAAAAGCGTTTTTTTTTTTTTTCACTAAACATTAATGACACAAGACAGCAACAGGTTTATAAGTATATAGCTGTTGTCTCTGGTTTTTCTCCCAACTAGTTACATTCAAGACATTTTATTGTAACTCAGTTAAGATCAGTTCAGTAATGTCTGATTTGTGCTCACTGTGTGTGCACAGAAAACACAGAAAACACTGTTAAACAACAAAAACAACAACGGAAAATAAAACACCTGTAAAAAAATCAATATGGAAAACTCCTTTACAGTTAAGAGTAAACTGGCAAGACTTACATACTTTCTACTTTCTACATAAAGGTGGATTTCTGAACCCAAGCTGCTGAAGAAGCTCCTGATTGGATAAAGCCAGGACTGGAAACAATTAACTATTTCAGCTCCATCTGAAGAAATGTAAGAGATTCACAGAGTTTTGTCTGGTTGGTGCTCAGATGATCTGCTGGAGATATGAGCAACTGAAGATCAGCTAAACTCTCAGTAAGATTAAAGAAAAACATCTTCAATCGTTTCAATCTTAGTCTTGAGTCTGTCTCTGTATATGAACTGCATCACTCACCTCGTCTTTGATTCTGATACATCGAGATAACTCTCTGGTCTGTCTGCATCATGAGAGACTGAAAACACAAAATAATACTGCTTTTAATAAGTCTATTTAGATTTTTAAAGCTGGATGAATTATTGCATGTTAGAAGAGACGAATGAAGATGATGACAACAAAAAAGTTAGTTGTTCTCGGTTTATCACAAACTGAACAAGTTTCTCCAATGACAGACAAAACACCACACTAAAAACTAAAAAGTGACTTAATATATGACTCTTTGTGATTTCTGTGCAAGTCCTAAATCTATTCATCAAGGATTCATCAGGACTATTAAATACTCACATTTCAGATCCAGAGGAGGTTGACTCATACTCCTCCTTTTAACAAGATTCTCCACATTTGCTGGTTTTGATCCGCTGGCTTGTGAATGTTCATCCCTCCTCCTCTCCATTTGTCTCTTCTAATGTTCCCTTCTTTTCTGTGTTTTCCCAAACAAACTGCAGTAAATAAACTGCAGGGCATTTATTCTTCTTAACATTACATTAAAATACCAGTCTTTCAGATATCAACATTTAAACAGTATGTCAAAAGGTCTCTGCATCCGTTTAAGAAGATGCTACAGCTTTACAAATCCTAAAAATAAAACTACAAAGCAATTACTAAACACAGTGAAACTTACGAATAAGCACCGTATTATTAGCTCTAAGATCCACAATGATAAATTAAAGCAATGTCCACAAAACACTTTTCGTCTAAATCCAGCAGAGCACTTCAACATTTAATCCGTAGCAAAAAGAAAAGTGTAACACCCTCCTTTAATAGTAGCCCACTTAATTTGGGACGTCCCATAACGTGATCAAGAACTAATCCCTAAAAATCTTTATCTGTTCAGAAGAAGCATAACAATCCTGTTTTGTTTTGTTTAGGGTCTACGTGTTTTCCGGCGCGTAGTAAGCAGGTGTTGGCAGATCTTGTGAGCAGAGAGGAGTGAAGTGTGCCAAAAAAAAAAGTTGAGAAGCGTGAAACTGTAGTCATAAACATTCAGGTCTTCAAATATATGTGTAGCTTTCTCATTACACTCAACATCTGACTGATTCTAAAATGATAATGAAAACCTAAGTGTAAACGTGAAACCTTTCATAATCCCCCACACATGTAATCTATATGTTTATGAATGAATAAATATGGCAGGGAAAATGATTTCCTATCATTGTCAGAATCAAACATCGCAATTTGCACTTTCATACCCAAATAGATGAATTTAAAAACCTGAACTGGATTGCATTACATCAATAATTGTTTAATGTGAATTTTATTATCTGAATTCATGATATAGATGTTTGAATGTGAATCTTTCAAATCCCAAACTGCACATAAAACTAAAGTCCTAAAAATAATTTTTAAGTTACTCAGTACTCAAACACACACACACACATCATTCAATATAGGCTCCTGAAGCAGAGAAAGTAGCAAGGCTTGATTTTGCACTGCATAGTTTTTTCCAAACTGCATCATCTCAGGTTTCAGGCTACCTTCAATAAAACACAAATGAGTTTGCTCTGAAATGAACTTCTGCTATCTAGTGGTTGAATGTGAAAATAACAGTTTGTTTAAGTCTAGATTTCATGTTCTTATCTTTGCTTATTTCAGTACAACACTTGTCCATAACTCAGAAAACTAACTCTTAAAGTATGCCACCTGTATTTATTATTGGTTTAATTCTGTAGACCAGCAGGAACATTCTGATAATAAAATGTAAAGCTCATGAAAGTATAGCAAAAGATCAATTATATTTTTACATTCATGAGCTTGTCAAATTTTGGAGCATTCTGCTGGAGGTGTAAATCTACTGACACATTTTTATAATTATATAATATTTATTGTGCACTGATGCCATGCAAAAACACCATCAACAATATACAAAACAAAAAATAAACACAGAAACTGACAAATTATACCTTGGCCAAGCCGTGGCGTGCCACAAAAGCTAAAAAAAAGCATCATGTAGGCCAGTTGTAAACAGTGAGGGTATGTTGTGCCCCGTGTGTTACATTTGGATCGTTTCCAATATCTGTGTAGCTTGCTTATTATAGACTTACTCCACCTCTGATGCTGGACTGAGTCTAAAATGATAATGAAAGTGTACATCTGAAACCTTTCAAAATCCCCCACACATATTTAAATGCCTGTTTATACCTATGAAGAATAAATATGACAGGTGAAATGAGCTTCTTATGTGTGAATCAAACATTACTAATGAAAATATTAATGAGAAAACCTGAATTGTAATCTATAATTGTATGAAGCTATGTGAAGTTATTTGATGTGAATTTGATTTTCTGAACTCTTGCAATGAGACTGCACATAACACTTGATTCCCTCAAATAAAATATTTGTATTAGACAAGTGTAAAATTAATGTGGATAAAAAATGATATTTTGAACCCCATGTGGTTTTACACAACTTGATGAAGCCAAAAAGTGTTACCTTGTAATTGTCCCTCATACGTGCAACCCTCCGACCCGCCGTCTCTGTGCCAGTGTTGATTCTCCTGATAAACAGATTCACAGCGTCTGGGCTCCGTTACTGTGACTCATCAGGACGGTGGAGCATCCTCAGTGGTTTGGTTAACGAGATAATTTGTCAGCGAAGTGCTCGGAAAAGTGTGATGTTTTGCCAGACATCGTTTGCCGTAAATCCCTGTGTTTAGTGCAAAACTAACTCGACTAAACAAAAGAAAAACAAAACACAAAACAAAACAAAACAAATACACTGTGCTTTCTCACGCAATGCTAATTCTGAAATTCCACTTAAACACATCTTAGATTTTTGGTCATTGACAAGGTTGCAGGCAATGAGCTCACATAAGTGAATAAAATTTTCATGCAATATTCATTTAAAATTTTAAATATCAACAAATTAAAAAATTAAATTAAATTATTAAATTTAAATAAAATAAAGATTTTAGGCTATTGTTCCCTTTATTTTCTTTATTCTTGTGTTTCTTACAAACAGTATTTCTCTGATTTTATTGTTGTTTGCAATGTTGCAATGTTAGACAATATATACAAATATTATTTTGGTATTTTGCATCACAGATGTAGTGTGTGTGTGTGTGTGTGTGTGTGTACACAGGCATTTCTGCTTAAAATCATGCTAATACTGAATATAATTATACATACTGTATGTATAATTATATTCAGTATTAGCATTATTTTGTAACATGGTCATCTGGAAGTTGAATAAATAATGGAAATAAATCTTTCCATTCAGACAATATTTGGCCGAGTTACAACTATTTGAAAAACTGGAATCTGAGGGTGCAAAAAAATCTAAATATTGAGAAAATAATCTTTAAAGTTGCCCAAGTGAAGTTCTTAGCAATGCATATTACTAATCAAAAATTAAAGTTTGATATATTTACAGTAGGAAATTTACAAAATATCATAATGGAACGTGATCTTTAATATACCAATGATTTTTGGCATAAATGAAAAATCAATAATTTTGACCCATACAACGTTATTGCTGGCTATTTCTACAAATATACCTGTGCTACTTATGATTGCTTTTGTGCTCCGGGATCACAAATGTCTAACTTCATAATATTGTTATTGTATGAGCTGCGCTTTACTTTAGAATGTTTTTTTTTTCTAATTTAAAGCAGTTTTAAAGGGAAGGTGATTTTCAGTTTCATGAAGTAAAGCGATTATTTCCGAATCCACCATTTGGTAATTAAATCTCTAATAAATCATGAATACTGTGTAAAGGACATCATTATCTATAGTAATGTTACAATAATAATTTAGCAGAAAAATAATAATCTTTTATAATAGGTTTAGGGAGAGCTAGAGCAGATAACAACACAACCCTTACAGAAATGATCATGATTCTACTATAAATCCAAAAACAATGCTTACTATTGTTAAACCATGGTAATAACAACTTAAAAATTAATTAAAATATTAATTAATGTAAAAATAAATACAAATGGCAATCCATTTGCCAAAAACAAAACATGGACACTGTAGTTCCACTATAATAAAAGCATGGTTAATTTTTGTAAAGGAAAAATATGACTTATGTTCAGTATTAGGATTTTTTTTGTTAAAGATATTGTAGTGATGTACTACTTTTGACATGTAGGCAATTTAGAAAGTATAGCTTTGTTAAATCTCATGAGTTTTAAAGTCATTAGAAAATGGAAGTGAAGGTGCAGTTCAGGAGAGAACTTTTAATTGTTTTGCATGAATCCAACCTAAAGATTTAAACCTTTTTTTATGTCAGGTCTATAAAAAAATTGTGTTGTCCATGAATTTGTGCGAGATTTCCCGGTCTGAATTTGTTTCCCAGTCCACCCCTTGTGGAAATTAATGATGCATACATGCGGTTTCATTTACTACACATAGGTCTACTGAAGCTAGCAGTGTTTTCAGCATCTGCCGCCTCAATATATGATGAACACATAAACATCATCTCTAGAACTGCTCTGAAAACTATCTTCATATCATATACAGAGAGACACCAATGTTTCAAAAAGACACCAATGTTTCAGGAGTTTAGTGCACATAGTAGGACACATGCTTATACTGTAAGATAACTGTATTTGAGTTGATGCATATGCTTTTATTTATTATTTTAACTATTTTCCCCAAACCATTGTTAGATGCAGTGATTCCTGTAGTTATGCAAAGATTTGGTTTTCAAAAACAGTATCAGGAAACAATTTCTTATGATTTTTAATCTGCATTGAACTTCAGATCAATCTCAAAGTAAAAGGCAGTAAAAAGTCTGATTGTGTGTTGGATTTGTTCAAATGTGATCGTCTAAGTTCAAGTGATGAAGGATTGTGAAAGTCTGACAGTGTTGAGCACAGTGTTGAACCTGTAAGGTTAACCCTGCATTTTGTAAATGGTTGAAAATGATTAAAAGTTGAAAATAAACATTCATTAGATTAATTCATTCATTCATCATTTAATCAACAGTAATCAGTTACATTACTTTAATAAAGTAATTGAAAAAGTTACACTAGTATTACATTTTAAACATTGTAACTTGTAATCTGTAACTATTACATTTCCAAAGTTACCTTCCCAACACTGTGAATAACTACCGTATTTTCCGGACTATAAGTCGGACTTTTTTTCATAGTTTGGCTGGTCCTGTGACTTATAGTCAGGTGCGACTTATTTATCAAAATTAATTTAACATGAACCAAGAGAAATGAACCAATAGAAAACATTACCGTCTCCAGCCGCCAGAGGGCGCTCTATGCTGCTCAGTTCTCCTGTAGTCTACCCCTAATAAACATAGAGCGCCCAGCCATTTTTGTATAAATTCTCTCATTCTGTCTCTCTCTCTCTCTCTCTCTCTCTCTCTCTAGACAGTGTGTGTGTGTTTTATGTGTTTATGGATACTGGGTGTGATTCACATTCCTAAATATATTCCAATATAACACTGTAAAATTTTGTCTTCTTCTCCCAGGAAGGATCATGAGTTCAAGCAGGTGATATGGACTTCAATCAATGTTAGATCAGGCCTGTCCCAATACAGTATCCAGATTTGCTTGCTTCAGGGGCATTTTTCTAATTTTTACAGCATTATGGCTGTTCTCTCTGTGAGAATTACAGAACCTCAGACACTTTGATCTTCTGAGACACACAAAATACACACAGTGCATTAACATACAGACATCTGTTTCAACATCTCACTCAGAGAAAGTGCGGGAATGCCTCTTTCACATATGCAACAGTTCGTTGATCTCTTGATAAACAGACAAAACAAACATAGACAGGCCTCTTCAAGACAGAGTGCAGGTGCAGGACACGCCTCTCTCAAATATGCACTGGTTCCTCCTCATCCCCTTCCTCCCTTCACCCAGCTCACTCAGAATGGTCAATAATAGAATATAATGGTCTACATTAATGCAAGTGGTGATATTTAAAGTATTAAAGTATAAGCCATGTTGGAATTAATGACCTGTCAGTAGTAAGTATATTTTGTAAAGCACAGAATGGGTCAAGGGTTTATAACATTTTAATGTATTAAATAGGATTTTTCAACAGAACATAGGTTAGTATCATTTTTTATTTATTTATTTATTTATTTTTATTCCCAGTCAATGCTTCACACTCCTGTCCAGTTATCGGCAGTTAATGTACCATTTACGCTTGTTCATGTCCATGAATGTGCATATGAGTTATTTACAGATGAAGGATGAGTTATTTGCAGCTGTGCAGTACTGAGATATTTTATGTGTTGTTCAGGGATGTATCCGAGCATTGTAAATTTTCCTTCATCCTCCTCTTCATCTCTCTCCTCTTCTTCCATCTTTTCTGTGTTTTCACAGTAAATAAACTGTGGGGCATTGTTTTTTCTCTCTATCTCTGTGAACGTTACTACATAAAACATTTTTGTATGTATGTGTATTTATGTTTTCAATAAGTATGTCGAAAGGTTCCTGCATAAATTTACTTGATCAAGAACTGTATCTCTATCTGTTTAGTTACGTGCTTGCTCTACGTGTTCTCCAGCGCGTAGCAAGAAAGAGTTGGCAGTTCTTATGAGAGCAGACTCTGAAGCTGCCAAAAAACTAAAAAAAAGCATCATGTAGGCCAGTTGTAAACAGTGAGGGTATGTTGTGCCCCGTGTGTTACATTTGGATCATTTCCAATATCTGTGTAGCTTGCTTACTATAGACTTACTCCACCTCTGATGCTGGACTGAGTCTAAAATGATAATGAAAGTGTACATCTGAAACCTTTTAAAAAAAACATACATATTTAAAGGCCTGTTTATACCTATGAAGAACAAATATGACAGGTGAAATGAGCTTCTTATGTGTGAAACGAACATTGCAGTTTGCCCTTTCAGGTCCAAATAATGAAAAAACCTGAATTGTATTCTATAATTGTATTAAGATACGTAAAGTTAATGTGAATTTGATTTTCTGAACTCTTGCAATGCACATTTGAATGTGAAATCTGTCATTCAAATCCCAAACTGCACATAAAACTAAATGTTTTTGAGCCCCATATGCTTTTACATAACTTGATAAAGTCTAAAAGTCTTATGTTGGGCCCCACTCTCCTACAGAATAAAATGAGTAACTGATAATAAACTGATCCATTGTCATTAGAGAATGTAGGAAAATGTTTGAACAAATATGTATTAATTGCAAATTATTTGCAAACCAAATGTAATTGCCCCTCATACTGTACGTGCACATACTATTCGAGTAAACGAATCAACTGATTAAATTTTTTTGATGCAAATTCATACACAATTTTAAATATTAACCTATTGAAGATTTTAGGCTATTGTTCCCTTTGTTTTCTTTATGAACTTAAATGCTTGCGGTTAAGTTCTTCTCTGATTTTATCGTTGTTTGCAATGTTGCAATGTAATTAACATATAAATAATATTATTTTGGTATTTTGCATCACAGATGTGTGTGTGTGTGTGTGTGTGTGTGTATGTGTGTGTGTGTATGTATCAAATATCCCCACAAGGATAGTAAAACCTGACATTTTTTACATTTAGAGGACAATGAGGGTAAAAAATATAACAAGTAGAAAGTACTATTAACTATTAAATTTTTATCTGAAAATTTAACAACGCAAAAATGTTTAGGGTTAGGGGATAGAAAATATCATTTGGTCAGTAGAAAAGTAATTGAAGTCTATGGAAAGTCCCCTCAGTTCACAGAAACAAACACACGTGTGAGGGTGTGTGTGTGTGTGTGTGCGGGTGTGTGTGGGTGTGTGTGTGTGTGTGTGTGTGTGTGTGTGTGTGCGGGTGTGTGCTGGAGTGTGTGTGTGTGTGTGTGTGTGTGTGTGGGTGTGTGCTGGAGTGTGTGTGTGTGTGTGTGTGTGTGCTGGAGTGTGTGTGTGTGTGTGTGTGTGTGTGTGCGGGTGTGTGCTGGAGTGTGCGTGTGTGTGTGTGTGTGTGCGCGCACTGTGTGTGAGGGTGTGAGAGAGAGTGTGTGTGTGTGTGTGGATACTGGGTTTGATTCACATTCCTAAATATTTTCACACATAAACATTTGTCTCTTTAGTCTTCTTGTCTTCTCCCAGGAAGGAACATGTTGAAGCAAGTGATATGGACTTCACTCAGTGTTAGACCGTCTACTGTATCCAGAATTTTTCTCATTTTACTGGATGTGGCTGTTCTTTCTTTGCTGGTCTCTTGATAAATGTTATTGATCTACACATAGGGTTATGCTACAAATAAAAACATAGTTTCAGAACTCAAAACTAATCCCCAGGTTCAAAAAAAATTTTTTTCTACCCTTCTAAAATCTAAATATGAGATCATATGAACATTGAGGCATTTAGTTTTGTGTAGCAAAGCAATACTGAAACAATGAGGACATGAGGGTGAGCAAATGATGATGAGAGTTTATTTTTGGCAGAATCATAATAAAAAAACATACAGTACATACAGTATACACAATCTTTACATATACACAATATATTTGAATATTTGTAAGGTAGGACCAATGAACATTCCCTGGGCATTAAAATAAAATAATTTATAACCAAATTATGAGCGATAGTGCAAATACAAATGAACAAGGATACAAATGAAAGATACTGTGCAGCATTCAGGTATGAAATACTACAACGATAAATTAAATATAGCTTAATCCTTATTAAAGGTATAAAGAAGTTAAGTCAAGATTGATGAAAAAGCATTTTTTTTTTTCACTAAACATTAAAGGTGCCATCTGTAATGTTTGGCAAAAAAAATCAGGTCATACTCCACATTCCATACCAGATGGGGGCAGTATGCCTCAATAAAGTGAATTGGTCTACTCTAGAGTAACAAACGAGAAACGGCATAGTCTCTATGCTCCTCCCCTACTTTCACAACAACACTACAGCCATAGCTGAAGCCTAACTGTGCGTTCACACCGCCGGCGTCTAGAGCATCAAAAATCGTTCTTGCCGCTCTGCTCACGACGCTACAGAAAGATTTGTGAGCGCTCAGACGCTCTGACGTAGATCAAATGCTTATTTTGTATTTAAAGCGGCCGCAAAGCAAACAAGCCACAAGGAGTTATAACCTCATTAAATATTGTTGTGGACGAAATATTAGAATCCTTTACTTAAAATGAACAATCTCAGACACCTTGGTCCACGTATCACTTTTAATTTATTTTTTATGTCCCTGTACGCAAACAGGGACACATCATAGATTAATACAAACGCTAAACAGCAATAATCAACCTGTCCTTTATTCTGCTTGAGAACTAATGTGCCAACTCTCAAGCATTCACCGTGAGACACACGCAATTGACTCTTTTCACACGCTTTCACGCCACACATAAATTTTTTCGCGCACAGAAAAACCACGAAGCAAAGAGGATACGGACACCAACAGACTAGACAGAGCAGGTTAGTTATGATACATAGGGCTGTGCAAAAAATCGAATGAGATTTTCATGCACCTCTCATCAGTAAAGACGATCCTGTAATTAGAAGTATATCTCCAGCATGTGCATTCAGATCAGGGTTGCCAGGTTTTCACAACAAATCCTGCCCAGTTGCTTCTTAAAACTAGTCCAAAACTGGGAGGTTACCCGATAAAAATTGCTTCCCGGGGTTAAAAGAAATTTTTTTGGGAAGGGTTTCCCTGGTAAAATTAGCATTTTAGGGGCTAAATATCACGTTATTGGTATTGGGATTGCTTCAAACCGCGGACATGAAAAACAAACGCAGACTTGGCAACACTGCTTCAGGTGGAGCGGCAGTAACTGCACAGAGCCTTAGTCTACCGACAACTAACACAAAATCGCTTTCAAAATCGACAAAGAATCGCCTGCGATTTTAACATCGATGTTGTGTAGATTGTCAGTGAATTATGGCTCTGTGTAGTAAATGCCAACCAGTGTTGCCAAGTCTGTGGGGGTTGTTTTTCATGTCCGCTGGTCACAGCGACCCCAATACAAATAACGTGATATTTAGCCCCTAAAATGTGAATTATACCAAGGCAACCCTGCTAAAAAAACCTATGTTTTAACCCCGGGAAGCAATGTTTTATCGGGGAACCTTCTGGAAGCGAGATTGGGCTAGTTTTGAGAAGCAACTGGGCAGGATTTGTTGTGAAAACCTGGCAATCCTTATCTGAACACATGTGCTGGAGATATACTCCTAATTACAGGAGCGTCTTTACTGATGAGATGTACATGAGTAAAGACATGCACAGCCCTATATAATAAAATGGGTAACGTTAAGTTATAGCTAGCTAATTAATCAAACGCAGCTACGGTTAGCCATCGCTAACATTAGCACGTTTATCGAACAGCCTTCGATACATTTCTATGTTATAACTTCCCGAAAACAAATACACAAACTTCTAGCGAAATACTAACAGCATCTTACTTGCAAATTCGGAGTCGAACCTCATTTCTTTCAGGTCCATCAGTTGTCTCCAGCGATTAAAAGCAGTGCCGATGTTTACTCTGGTATTCTTATCGGATTTGATTTGTGATTCCGAGCGCGGTTGTTTCCCTGTAGCGGGTGTTGGTCTCTTGCCAAGGGCTTCAGCTATCCTTTCGCTCTCTTCTCTGAACTGAAAGTAGTGGGCTGTACTTTCCACACGATTGACATCAGGTTCAGGTACGCCCTGCGAGTTATTCGTGTATTGCAGGTTGGCTGTTGGATATGTTGCCCGCATACCGCCTCCCATGGCCGAAACTGGTATTATAACACCTGTCAGGCCGGGGCTAGTAATGCTAATGCTAATTAAGGTTGATATCTCTGCAGCACTATAACTTGACATTTTTTTTTATGACATCATCGCCCTTATTTCTTCTCATTCTTTTGATGCGTGTAGGTCATATTATGGATATTTTTACCTCAATTTCTGCATATGGCACCTTTAATGACACAAGACAGCAGCAGGTTTATAAAGCTGTTGTCTCTGGTTTTTTCTCCCAACTAGTTACATTCAAGACATTTTATTGTAACTCAGTTAAGATCAGTTCAGTAATTTCTGATTTGTGCTCACTGTGTGTACACAGAAAACACTGTTAAACAACAAAAACAACAACGGAAAACAAAACACCTGTAAAAAAAATCAATATGGAAAACTCCTTTACAGTTAAGAGTAAACTGGCAAGACTTACATACTTTCTACTTTCTACATAAAGGTGGATTTCTGAACCCAAGCTGCTGAAGAAGCTCCTGATTGGATAAAGCCAGGACTGGAAACAATTAACTGTTTCAGCTCCATCTGAAGAAACGTGAGAGATTCACAGAGTTTTGTCTGGTTGGTGTTCAGATGATCTGCTGGAGATATGAGCAACTGAAGATCAGCTAAACTCTCAGTAAGATTAAAGAAAAACATCTTCAATCGTTTCAATCTTAGTCTTGAGTCTGTCTCTGTATATGAACTGCATCACTCACCTCGTCTTTGATTCTGATACATCGAGATGTCTGTCTGCATCATGAGAGACTGAAAACACAATATAATACTGCTTTTAATTAGTCTATTTAGATTTTTAAAGCTGGATGAATTATTGCATGTTAGAAGAGACGAATGAAGACGATGACAACAAAAAAGTTACTGCTCTCGGTTTATCACAAACTGAACAAGTTTCTCCAATGACAGACAAAACACCACACTAAAAACTAAAAAGTGACTTAATATATGACTCTTTGTGATTTCTGTGCAAGTCCTAAATCTATTCATCAAGGATTCATCAGGACTATTAAATACTCACATTTCAGATTCACATCAAGATTCAAACTGTTCCTTTTAACAAGATTCTCCACATTTGCTGGTTTTGATCCTGTGGCTTGTGAATGTTCATCCCTCCTCCTCTCCATTTGTCTCTTCTAGTGTTCCCTTCTTTTCTGTGTTTTCCCAAACAAACTGCAGTAAATAAACTGCGGGGCATTGTTTTTTTTATTCTTCTTAACATTACATTAAAATACCAGTCTTTCTTGGTCTTTCAGATATCAATATTTAAACAGTATGTTGAACGGTCTCTGCATCCGTTTAAGAAGATGCTACAGCTTTACAAATCCTATAAATAAAACTACAAAGCAATTATTAAACACAGTGAAACTTACGAATAAGCACCGTATTATTAGCTCTAAGATCCAAGATTAAAGCAATGTCCACAGAAACACACTTTTCGTCTAAATCCAGCAGAGCACTTCAACATTTAATCTGTGGGGAAAGAAGTGTACTCCCTCCTTTAATAGTAGACCTAGCCTACTCAATTTGGGACGTCCCATAGCGTGATCAAGAACTATTTCTTAAAAATCTTTATCTGTTCAAGCGGGCGCATAACAATCCTGTTTTTTTTAGGGTCTACGTGTTTTCCGGCGCGTAGTAAGCAGGTGCTGGCAGATCTTGTGAGCAGAGAGGAGTGAAGTGTGCCAGAAAAAAGTTGAGAAGCGTGAAACTGTAGTCGTAAACATTCAGGGTCTTATGCTGTGCTGTAACATTTGGAAAGTTTCAAATATATGTGTAGCTTTCTCATTACACTCAACATCTGAAAACCTAAGTGTGTAAATGTGAAACCTTTCATAATCCCCCACACATGTAATCTATATGTTTATGAATGAATAAATATGGCAGGGAAAATTATTTCCTATCATTGTCAGAATCAAACATTGCAATATGCACTTTCATATCCAAATAGATGAATGTAAAAACCTGAACTGGATTGCATTACATCAACAAGTTGTTTAATGTTAATTGTATAATCTGAATTCTTGATATAGATGTTTGAATGTGAATCTGTCATTCAAATCCCAAACTGCACATAAAACTAAAGTCCTAAAAATAATTTTTAAGTTACTCAGTACTCAAACACACACACACAAATCATTAAATATAGGCTCCTGAAGCAGAGAAAGTAGCAAGCCTTGATTTTGCACTGCATAGTTTTTTCCAAACTGCATCATCTCAGGTTTCAGGCTACCTTCAATAAAACACACATGAGTTTGCTCTGAAATGAACTTCTGCTATCTAGTGGTTGAATGTGAAAATAACAGTTTGTTTAAGTCTAGATTTCATGTTCTTATCTTTGCTTATTTCAGGGCTTGTAAATAACTTAGCTTGCGGCCTCAATGCCTTGTTTAGTAAAATTATCTGCTGAAATCTATTGCAGAAACAGATATTCATACAAGTCCCTAAAGTCTTCAGTATGTTTGCAGACAAACTTGCTCTCAGGTGTTCACAGACATGCCCTTTGACCTTTCCAGTATGGCGGACGGCTTACAGCAGCCCATAGAAACAGCTGCTATAATAATAAAGTATCTAACTATATATTATATATTTATCTGTGTTCTTCTAGATGTTGCCATTTGATTTAATTTCAACCATGAGAGTTTATGAGTCCATCGTGGTTCACGAAACAACTCTCAACCTGCTGTTTATCAGACTGTGAGTAAATGTATTATTTATATAGCCTAAAACTAAATCTGACTACTTTTGTTGTCATAAATTTGACTTCTGACTATGAAAAATGACTTTATGATCCGGTTTGTTTTAGTGAACCTAAAACGCCTCTTAGCAGTCATAAATAAATCTTAAAATTATTCTATAGTTGTGACTTTATATTTTTTGCTTTCATTTGTCCTTTTTTATTTGAATATTGAGAATGTTATATGTCGATTTTAGACCCAATGGAAGTGCAAGAGGACAGACAACACCGGTTTCAAAACCACATCATTTCACAAATGAAGAAGGAAATGAAGTCATTCCACAGACTCAAATGAATTTCACACAAAAACAAACTGGAGTCGACGGGTCTTTCACCCGTTCTGAGTTTGGAAAGAGCTACAGAGATAAACCTTATGAAACACATGAGAGTTCACACTGGAGAAAAGCTGTAGCAGTGCTCTTCACGTCTCATCATTTACAGGCCGCTCATATGAAAAAGCATGGTCCGAAGGCGTTTAACTAAACAAAGTTCACATTTAGATGCATGACTTACAAGTTATTTGACATTCAGATTAAGAAAAAGATGGAATTTGTTTGAATAAAGTAATCTAAGAGGGTGATTTGCTATGATTAGTGGTGAAGTTTGAATCTGTTGGAGATTGCTCAAGCTCTGTCACAACCACAGTAACATGATCTACACGATTCAGCTTTACTGATCATCAAACATTGGTTTTTACATTAAACAATCTTTTTCTTTTTATTCTGTTTTTGCTTAAAGGGATAGTTCACTCAAAAATGACAATTGTTTCATCATTAACTCACCCTCATTTTTTGGGTGAACTATCCCTTTAATGCATACTCCTGGTTCATCTAAGTCATTATTGCAAAATGTATGCATTCTTTACATCTTTTTATATTTGAGAAAAAAATGCATGTATTTTTGAAAAAAAAAAAAAACATTGTACCTGCAGCACTCTATTCTTATTAATTTTTCAAATGTAATTAAACAAATCCACACAAGCACAAAGGGAAGACAGATGTTTACTATTAGATGTAAAGCACATCTCACTGAGGTTTCTTTTTTATATAAAAACTTATAAAATATAAAAATAAAAGAAGTACAATTAAAAAGATATTACAATGAACAGTCAAAAATGTCTTAGGTTTCTTCAGGTTCTGAAACAAGTCAAATGAGGAGAACAACAAACAATGTGCAAAATGCTGGTGAAATGTTTTCTGGGTCTTTCAGATCAAACAGAGAAAAGCAAAAGGACAGAGATGCTTTAAAATACTGCAGATGATCTAGAGAGTTTAACACTCACATCAGGCCGAATTTCAGTAAACTGCTGCTGTCATTCACTTAAAACAAACTTACAGAGCTTAATAAATGTTAAAGGGATAGTCAGCCAAAAATAAAATCTGTCATGATTTACACACAGGTTCCAAACCTGAACACAAAAGAAATATTCAGAAGAATGTTGGTAACCAAACAGTTGCCGGTAGCCATTGACTTCCATGGTATTTTTGTCTATGGAAATCAATGGCTGTTTGGTTACCTGCATTCTTCAGAATATCTTCTTTTGTGTTTATGAGAAGAAAGAAACTCATACAGGTTTGGAACAACATGAGGATGAGTAAATGATGTCAGAAATGTTGTGCAACTCAAATGTGTCCAGCAGAGAGAGACGTGATCTAACATTATTGACAGATAACGGATGACTGATAAAGATGAAGATGAAGGAGCTGAAGAGCTCAAAACAAGCTTGATGAACTGAAGTGACCTAAAGAGAAAAAGAGAGCAATTATAATACACAAACTAGATTTGCAAAACAAACTTTATGTTTCTTTAGCGGTTGCTAGATTGTTCTTGGGTTGTTTACAATGCTTAAAAAACATTTCATTCTTATTTCAGTTCCACGCATCAGTTTTTTTCTCCTCTTCTAGACTATCTATCAGTCTCTCACCTCATCTGTGTCTGTCTCTAATTCACCAGAACGAAGCTCTTCAGGTCCGTCTGCATCCAGACACACTGGAATACATAAAAGAGTTGTCACACATTTTAAATGCAAAAAATATCATTTTTAAATGTGTGCTATACCTTGTGCTAAAAAGACCATAATAAAAGAGCCTGTAAGAAAAACCTGTTTAATGAGGCTTTGTTGTGACCGCTTACCTAATACAAACACCAACATGTTAAATGAACAGGAAATCGAAATGTAAGTTTGGGAGGAGTTTATTCTTACTTATAGATAGAAGAAACTATCAGCTGTTCATCTTCCGCCTCCACAAGCCCCACCTTACTAGTAGTACTTTCTACTTGTCACCTTAACCACTGCTATATATTATATTAAGGCTTTTAGGTCTTTTTAAAATAATTTAGCTCTTGAGGAATATTTACTCAAATAAAAACTAGCCAAGGCATTCATTTTCTGTAGCTAATAATAATGCAAAGTGGAAACAAACTACTCACAGTTTGGTTTTTGCTGCATGCTTTCTCTGCGAATATACTTCAGTTGACTTTTCTCTCGTGTTTCTTTGGACTCTGGATCTTTTTCTCTGCTGTGCATCTTTTATTTAATGCACTTTTCTCTTTTCTCTGATACTGTGATCTGTCATATATCACTTTCCCTTCGCAATGTCCTCTAGAAATCAAATGCAATTATTTCCATGTGACATAACTTTAACATCAACGATTTTTATTTAAGCGTGTAAACGTGGTATGTTAACAAACACATTAAGATGAAAGTATTTTATTTACCGTCTGATGACTGTAAAAAGTGATTTGATGAAGAGCAGAAACCTCCACGTCAGCTCTGTGTGAATAAAAATCCTGTAATATCACCCTGGTGAATGATAAGATCAGAACAAGAGCTCCGAGAGAAGAAACACTGGGATAATGAAACAGTGAGATCTGCGGTGTCACTGTGATTTACACTCGTTCAGACTCCGCCCACGGACGCTTGCGTCAACAATGAAACTGACAGAGGAAAAAATTAAATTGTAACTTCTCACTGACGATATGTCTTTAAAACATTGATCTGCAAGTAAAAAAAAAAAGGTAAGTTATACATTTTCCGCCAGAATATTTAAATTTCATTTTACTCACAAACTCTAAACCACAACGCAATGCAGTGCAAAATATAAAATACAGGTGAAACACTTTTTTTTTAAAAGACAATATTATAAATGCATAAACCACATAAGAAGTGAGACCCAGGTAAAATAAATACGTTCTAAGAAGTCTATGCAAACGTTATTTCTGAATGTTTCTGAATCCAGTTTCTAGAATATTTTGAAAAGCCTAAGATTTTTCGATTATACGAACGTTCCATTTTATCATTTTGAAAACATTATATGCGAACGTCAATTTTGAATATTCTGTGAATGTTCTGAATTCCCCCCCCCCCCCCAATATATAGGCTACATTACTTAACTTTCCACTACTTAATTTATTTTATTATTTTAATTGAATGTATTTTATCTTTAACTATAGTTAAGAGAAAATAGCTCAATTATTATAGCATAATTATTTGGCTGGTTGCATTTGATTATTTGCATTTAGCATTCATTTTCCATGTTGTTCACATCAGAAAAACATGGGAACAACATTTGCATGGAAGTTTATTTCATTTTCAGACCTTGTAAAATCAAAACATTCCTGCAATGCAGAATGATTGACAAACCATGACGTATATGTGGTTATCTGGTACATGTGCTTCAGAGAGGGTGCGGTTCAAATGTTGTTGGCCAACTGTTCAAGATTAGATTAATTGACGTGAAAAATACCAAGTCAAAGCTCTGATGTGGCAATGATATAGTGAGCAAACATGAATGACATGCTTGAGCTTCTTTGTCACCTTCTGCAGTAAAACTAAAATGATAAGACGATCATTTCTAAAATGATAAGACGATCATTTATGTCACTTTCTGCAGTAAAACTAGATCTCAGTTCTGCATTTGATCCCACTTGTCACACTAACTACTGGAGAGATTACATTACAAGATTACAAGTGGATTGGTCTTTCTGGTATAGCTTTAAAAGGGTTTGAATCATATATTTCAGAATGCACACAATTTGTTTATTCTGGAGATTTCAAACTGTTCCATTGTGGCAGGGCGTCCCTCAAGGGTCGGTATTGGGTCCTAATTTTTTTTTTTTTTTAGCTTTTACATGTTGCCTCTTGGGCAGATTATTCAAAAGTATGATCTGTGTTATCATTGCTATGCAGATGATACCCAGATTTACATTAATACTCAACCTGATGTAACATCAACACTTTCAACTTTATACACTTTTTTACTGGAAATACAGGTCGGGATGAAACAGAACTTCTTACAGTTGAACTGTTCAAAAATGTAAGTTCTTCTGATTGGCACTTAAACTGGTGCTTACAGTGGATGAGTGCCAGATTCTCTCTTCTGTACAGGTGCAGAATTTGGGTGTGATTTTTGATGCACAGCTGACTTTTAACACTCATTTTAAAAATGTTACTAAAGTAGTATTTTATCATCTTTGGAATATTATATAAGAATGTTTCTCTCTATGCCTGATGCAGAAAGGCTTATTCACACCTTTATAACATCCAAGCTTGATTACTGTAGTTCTCTTTGTGCAGGGTTACCTGCAAATACGATTAAGAGGCTGGAATATGTGAACAATTCAGCTGCTCGTGTTTTAACCTACGTACACACACCATCCCGCAGTCATATCACTCCTGTGCTTTCTCAACTACACTGGCTTCCAGTTCAATCACGACTTGATTTCTCAAAACATATCTCTTTAGTGAAGCTTTTAATTTATAATCTTACAGTGCTTGGTTGACACAATCAACTTAAGGTTCAAATGCAAATGTCAGGGAAGTGACCTTGTGTTGAGGTTGAGCTGTAAAACCAGTACTAAAATACTCCATTGTGTTTGCTAAGTCACTGTTCAGTAGAGGAGTTCATGTAAACATGCATGAGCTCATGCATTAAATAAGTATTTAGCATACAGTAACTAATTAAAGGTCAAATATTTTACCAGTTTTATTTTATTAGTGAGGAAGCATTATGAAAACGAAAGTAGATTTTTTTTCTTATCTTAATTCATGTTCCTGATCTAGTTATAAAGGTGATTTATCTGTGAATTTTATTAGAAAGAAAAAAATCTAGGCTATATAATATTTAAGTCATATAGTGTATACGTAACATATAAAATGTGTTCCTTCATATTCCATTAAATTTAGTTGTATTTTAATAATTATTTTAAATATAATTATTGAAATTTCATCTGAAAGAATAGGCAGTGTTCAACAGACTGAAAAAAAAATATTAAAATAATTTTCACTCAGAAATGACTACATTTAACCATTAATGACAATGTAAATGAATTAAATGTGCATTGTGTCATACAAAGAATTAAATAGTATTTCTTGGAAAATGTTCTCCAGTCTTTGTTTTAACTTTGAAAATAATTTAATAAAATGCACTTCAATTATTTCTTCAATTTTTTAGTTGCACTAGTAAACTGACAACAACGCAGCTATATTTTTCATTGACCACTTTAGATTTTCTATATCTTTCTATGTGGTAAGTCAAGATAGAGAAGGTCATATTTGTTGACTGAAGTTTAATATTTATAGCAAAATTATTTATAAGCAACAGACACTTGGACAGATTTGGATAGTCATCATAATGACTGAAAACAAAGAACTGTTCAGGAATAAGGACACTTTCATAACCATTAACAAAGTGAAAAGAACCAAAATAATACAGAAACTCATTCAGCCATGAAACTGCAAGAACGTAGATCATTGTGCACCTGAATGAGACACTTGACACCGGTTACTAGATGCTTCAGATAAAAAAAACCTTCTAAACAGAAAGTATGAGTACGCTAAAGACACGTTTAAAGAAGAATAATCATCTTCTGCACACCAGAATAAAGTGCCTGAAGTCACAGGAGTTAAAATCTAGACAATGTGTCTACAAACCAAACCATGAAGCTTTAGGAAATCTCCAGTCTCACTGTGATCACATGGAAAAGAGTGACCTGGCATATCTGGAACAACTATCGCTTTACAGTCATTGTTCTCAATGCGCTTTATACTAGAAATGAGCTACAGTTCAAATAGTACAAAACAGTTCAAACATTTGATTTCGGTGTTACTGCTTTAGCACTAACAGATCATAGTACTATCATATGACACATATATGAGCCTGTGAACACAGTACAGTTATACAGTTTTGAACTCAAAAATATTGGTGTTTTGTATTCCAGTCTCATTTTGAATCATTGACTGAAAGTGATGTTGAAGAACACTCTAGGTGAGAAGAGAAAAACACAGTGTTAGAAATCAAAACAGATCAATTCTCTAAACATGAGCGGTGAATCTCTCACCTCGTCTTTGAATATCTCTCACATAAAATGATTTTCTGCAAGTCAGTCTGGACGAAGAGAGACTGAAAACAAATAAACCAAGATTCAGGCTACTGTCTGAGTGAATCACATCAACCTCCCTGATCATATTCCACCCCAAAATCAAAACTGCCATTGCATTAAATTGCTTTAAATGAAACAGTTCACCCAAAAATAAAATTAGCTAAAGATGGCCTCATCCTCTGGACATTGAAGATGTAGATGAATTTGTTTCTTCATCAGATTTGAAGAAATGTAGCATTGCATCACCTGCTCTCCAGTGGATGTTCTGCAGTGAATGGGTGCCGTCAGAATGAGAGTCCAAAACATCACAATAATGCACTAGCAATCCATACCACCATTCCGACGGCACCCATTCACTGCAAAGGATTCATTTGGTGAGCAAGTGATGCAATGCTACATTTCTCCAAATCTGATGAAGAAACAAACTAATCCTAATCTCGCATGACTTGAGGGTGAGATAAATTCCACAAATTAAAATTGTTGGGTAAACATATCATTAACTTTCTTCTTTAATGCATAAATGTTCTAGTGTTTAGTGAAAACCTATTTCTGCTAAACGTCCACATCATGAGATATTCATATATTTGAGTTCAAATCTAAAACTCATCTCAAGTGTTCTTACAGCGCGGTCGATATCCGTCAAGACTGTTCATCTGGTGCACTTTCAGGTGTTCTCTGAATCCACAGGCATGTTCTTTTCCTCTCTTTAATGTTGTTTTCTTCTGTGCAGGTTTGGCTCTGTCTCTCATAGCACTTCCCTTTCTCTGTTTTTCTTTTTCCTCCGGTGTATTTTGTTCTTTTACTGGCGTTTCTTTTAGTTTTCCTGTCATCCTACTGCCACAAATATTCACAGAAAACATGCATCCCTGTTAAAGAGAAATCATATTCTGACTGAACAAATATTAGTATAACAGAGTAATATAAAGAGTGCAGGACAAACGTTTGGAAATCTGAGATTGTCATTCACCTGGAAAATATACTTGATGTTGTAAAACGAAGAAATTGCATTCAATGAAGAAGAATTTTTTTACATTCTTCACTAGATAGAATGAATAAGATGTACACAAATGAATGATTACTGATTATGTGTACTCCTAAAGAGTGCAGCATTTGCACAGAAGAATGTAAGATGACCTTTGAAACATTTTCAAAACTAAGCTAAAAAGCGATATATTAAGACATTCTCAAATTAATGCACATCTTTCTATTTCTCAAAAGTCAAATTCTGCAATAGAAATGTTTGAAATCAAAACTATGCAATCTGAATGCGATCTAGAAATGCAAATCATTCCATACCACACTCACCTAAATCCAGATCTGGAAATATTTATTCCACTTTTTTCAGATTTATGTTTAATTTAAATCCTTGAAGCATGCAGCTACTGAAGCGTCAAACCTCCAGTAATCACAGCAAAGAACGAACACCAGAATTGAGCAGGAAATGTGCGAGTACATATACCAGCTTCTATGACGCGTGAAACGACTGGAGAAAATGCCTGCACTGAACTGGTTTTGCCTCTTTTCTTTCTTTTAAAATAGATCTAGTCTTCGTTGTTTTCATTACAATAACTGATGATGCAAATCTCTGATGATGATATCTCATTACAGTGTTTGGCCATAGCAAGAATAAAGACATTTTACACATTACACTTCTTACACAAATATAACGAAAGCACATTTTTTTAAATAGTAATTGCATTCAGTTTGTTCCATTACAGGATGATTTACTGTTATACTGCATGTGTGTCACTTCTCTACTGAATAATCCAGACCTCAAGAGCTCAGTGGAGAATTCAGTATCAATGTCAACAGATCTTGATGGCTGGAATCCATCAACATAACAAATCACAAACCTGCACTAAAATGAGCAAAATCAAAATAAAACTAACAAACAAAAACTTTCGTATGCTAAAACTAACTCAGCAGCATTAGTGACGTCCATATGCAAAACCAATTTCAAATTTTAAGTCCTGAGATTTATACGTCATATAAAAGCTTTCCATTGATGCATGGTTGGTTATGATAGGACAATATTTGGCCGTGATCTGAGGGTGCAAAAAAATACTTAATATTGAGAAAAGTTGTCTAAATGAAGTTAGTAGTAATGCATGTTACTAATAAAAAAAAACAAGTTTTGATATATTTGCTCAATGATCATGCAACATGATCTTTAATTAATATCCTAATGATTTATTACAAAAAAGATCATTTTGACCCATACAATGTATTGTTGGCTATTGCTACAAATATACCTGTGCTACTTATGTCTGCTTTTGTGCTCCAGAATCACATATAAGCATCTCAGAACTGAAATGTACAACTTAAAAATGACTAATGACAACAAAGGGAATTTAATAGCTTGCTGAAAACATTAAAATGTAAAGTGGCGACCTCATGTGGTGAACTTGAGAATTGACAAAACGGGCAAATTTATCTCATTATTTTAATTATTACATAACTATATATGTATGTATTAGAATATAAAGAATATGCAGGCTTAATCAATTCGAATTGAAAAGTTTATGATTTTAAATATACTAATATACTTATAAACAAATATACTCCACCCAGCATTCTCTCAAAACAACAGATTACATTCGCTGTTTTTAAGGGCACGTACAAGCCCCGCCCATCACTGCTGTGGACGCCTCACATCAAAGGCTCTGTTTCACGAAGTGGGCGGGAGTTCGAGTGACGCGGACCAATCAGAAGCCTCTTGGCCTCAGCGACTCCAGAGCGCCGCGCCCCAGAGACGCGTACCGACAGAAACAAACGGTTGCAGAAAGACAGTGACCAAAATCCCTCTAACGTAGAAAAACTTCTAGTTCCCCGCCTGTCCCAGAGTCTCTGTCCACTCCAACCGCACAACTAGACCCACATAAGCGTAAGTTTCTGTTTCTAATTTATGTTCTCTCTGGAATATTCTCCTCAGTGTTGTAGTAGCGCGGCCTCGACGCTACGCCAGTGCCGTTAGCGTACGCTTTCTGCACAACAAACGCGTTTGTCGTGTATCTTTTCACACTTATTGTGATTTTAAAGTCATTTTGGAGGTTTTCTGACACGATCGTGGACCTTTGTAACGATTTTTAGGTGTAACCTTAACGTGGACACAGTCGCGCGAGGGCTACTGCTAACGTTACTCTAAATAAAATAAAAGTCTTTTCATTTGCATCTTATAAAGTTGGAAATATTTTGTAATCTGTAAAATCATCTCTGTTGCATTTGTGTGGTTTTATAGAGAATGTCGGCATCTTTGTTTATTTTCAGGATGTTTTCGTTTTTTTTAAGTGTTAACGTTATTTGTTATTGATATGATTTGATTAAAGATAAACTCGGGTTGTTTCTTAGTTGCACAAAGTGAGATTGATATGCATTTTACCATATATGTGTGTGCGTGTAAATATATTTATTTGAATTAAATTTAATGATCTTTTTAATGCTAAGCAAAAAGAAAAAAAAAATACTTAAAAAAAAAATTCCACTGTAATTATTTCAACTTGTACACCCTTCGTTGCTGTATTTCATGCCAGTAAGTTAATTTTTCTTTTGTCATGAATATGCACACTGTACACTCAGAATAGACACTAAATGGCCATTCATGCTTCATGATGTAACTAATCTGTTTATCACTAGTATCATTAGGCCTGTTGTGTTGTGGGATGTGTGTGTTTTTATCACAGATTGGGCTCATGTGTGTGTCACTGGTGTCTCGTCAGTCTGTCAGTCAGAGAAAGAGAAAAACTGAAGCGTCTGTCTGATGGTTTTACCATACGGCCTTCACAGATCTGTTTGCAAAACCCGCTTCTGATTGATTATCGATCTATTTTCCTCACTGGTTATCCTCTGTAGAGTTGCATGGGGTTTCTATCAGCTTGTTGCTTTAATAAAACTGTGGCAACATCATCAATATGATAGAAGAAGCCAATAATTAATAACAGTTGATATAATAATCAATTCTTCTGTCAAGTAGTATTTCTGTAATATTTTTAAAGTTGTTAAAGCTTATGCATGTTAATGCATTTTGGACATATTACAATTATTTAAATGCGGCTTGTTAATTAGGAGTTGAAATGATCACTTTTATCAACAACTATTGTTCAGTTTCAGAGGTTTTTCAGTTAAGGTGTGATGGTTAAGCCCTTGGTTTGAGTGTAATTCTCTCTCTCTCTCTCCGACCCACGCCCACGACCCTCTAGAGGGATCGAAAATGTGTTTCTCATTTTCATCTCTCTTTCCCTTCTTCCTCTCTCCTCCCTTTCTGCTGACAGATTTTCATACGTGCAGTGCCGAGTTGCTTTAAACAGGAAATAATAGTATGTCGCTTGAGCAGCTGTTTGCAACACAGTCTTGAGTGTGTTCTTGTGTGTTTAGCACAGTATAAACTGTCTGAAACGGTTCTGTTTCAATGCTTGAACCTCCACAGGCAGCATTTCGAAGCGGCGTTGGCAAGATCCAGGCACAAAAGCTATTAGAAATGTGATTTATGCTGCTTTAAAATTCCTTCGTTTTGCCAAATGCAAAGGCAGAATTGCATGTGCATTTGGAAAAATTAAATTTTTTAAGCTTAGTAATCATGGTAATATTTTATTTACAACTTCAAAAAATCTTTTTTTTTTTTTTTGTAGATAAAGAAGAAATAAATTTTAAACATACTAAAAAGCATTTTCCAATAATAATTGTGTTCCGTGAGAGATTTGTTGTCAAATAATATATATAATATTTAGTTTTAATAATAATTTTTTTTTTTTTTTTTTGCAAAGAAATATCACAGAGAAATAAACCCTGTAATGCTTTGTGGCAGACTCACTAAAATCCATCCATGGTGGTTTTAGAAAGAGAAATGATGATTATAAATATACTTAAAATTCATGCAGTACCAAAAAAGCAATGCTTATTATGATAGCGTAAATAAATGTTTATATTTGATAATATATGAGCCGTGTATGAGGGGAACAGCATAAATGAATGAGATTTTCAGTCTTTTGTATTTCTAAATTGATTCGGGATTTGTGTAATATGCTATCAAATGTTTATATTAGTTATTTTAGCAGGCCAGAAGTGATATTTTAAATATTTGTCCGGCGTAAGGAGGGTCCATCTCTCTGCATTCGGTGAATGTGAGTTATGTGGAGTATTCTGATCTACTGGACCACATTTAGACCCGCAGTGTGCCAGGAATAAAGCAGACATGACATTCCTCAGATACACAGCGTTTAAGATGTTACACAGCTGCTGTGTGGCGTGGCCACAGTCTTCATTTGACCAAACTTTATTAATGTACACACAGAAACATTTAAAGGCAAGTTTGAGTAATTCACAGCTATTTAAATTATGGAATTTGATTTATCAGTCAATACATTTTGCAGTCACACTGCAAGATTCACCACTTTACAGAAAATTATATTATGTTTGTACATATTTTGTAAAATAAAGTCTGTTATTTTTGTTAAATATGTCAGAAGTTATATATATTTTTTTCATTTCAGTTTTAGTTATTTTAAGGTAAACTAAAATGCTAAATGTTGCTTTGGCTGTTTTATTTATTTATTTAATCATCCCAGGTATCAATAATTTTATAGTCAGTTATTATCAATAATTTTTTTAAAGTTTATTTAGCATGTAATAGCGTGTAAAATCATAATATTTTAGAAGGCTTGAATTTTATATATTTTAATTGATTTATTATATAGATATTCATTTTAATACACTTGAATTTCCACCTTGGGGGATAAATAAAGTTGACCTAATCTAATAGCACATTTGCTCCCTGTCTAGAGGAGTTTGGGCTGGTGGGTATAGTTTTTATTTCTTATCGTAGACCATGAAGTGTGTATTATATCAACTTTTGATTATTTGTTTGTGGAAGTCTTTGCATTTTTAATCTTTGCATTTTAAAACATAACATCACTCTCCAAGCATTTCACTTATGATCACACCCCCATAAACATTCAGCAAGCAACTCAACCCCACACACACACACACACACACACACACACTCCCTCACATCTGTGTGGTGTTACAGCTGAGATAATTCACACACTTCTCTTCTGGAAAGTAGGTCAATGAGGGAAGCTCCTCATGAGTTAGTGATAAGACGCAAATTCATGCAGTTTACATTAAGATCCAACACTTTACCAGACCCTAGTATTAATCTTTTGAGTGACTGAGCATCATTGATACTATTATAGCTTTATCGATATTTTGAATTAGTTTTTATTTTTATATATTTTAGTAACTAGTAATTATTTAACCAGAATCTTCTTTTTCTGTGAAATTACTCAGTTGTGATTTTAATAATTTCAGGGAATTTTTGTAAGCTTGTTTTATAAATAATGGATGCATTTTTAGTGCTTATCAACAAATCCATACAAGTATCCAAAGAAACTCTTAAGATGTGATTCAGACAGGCACTAAATGATAATCGATTTAACGTGCTGACTTAAACATTGCTGCCATTAAGAGATTTGGCTCTGAGATTGTGTAATCTCAAGCTTTCTATCTTTTCTGTCCTTCTCTGTATATGAACGGTCACACACTTCCTCCAGCTCTGCAGGTGTCCCAGTCTTGTATGCATTTATAAGCCGATCACTGGGTTCGTTTGGCTGCTTTCAGTCACGACAGACTCTCTCTGATTGCCTGCTGTCCGCTTTAACGACTGCCAGTGAGTACTGGAACGGGTTTTGGCCCGGACTAATGGGCTTTGGCCTTCATCTGAGCTGAAATGGATTTGACTGCCATTCAGAAACTGTCAAGAAGCCATTATTGATGCAGGAAATTCATGCAGCGAGATCTGGCTGCTTTACAAAGGCTTTACAGTACTTCTGAGTAAACAGCATGCTCAGTGTCTCATGCTCTCAATGGTATTTGCAGGAAAATACACATTTGTCTTAACGTTTAGCTTGTTGTAATTGATATTGTTGAGCATTTGCATGCTTGATAATGAAACTTTCCAGATGTTTCTCTCAGTGAGACAGCGATCTTAAAACGTGGCTAGAGGGAAAACTGAAGATATAGTGAACATAAAAGCTGAGATACTGTAAATAGCCTGAGATAATAAAAACCGTAAATGTTGATGAAGCGATTCATCCAGTTGAGCTGCATGCAAGAATTCAGGAGTAAGTGGGCAGGAAACAGGACACAAGTGACCGAATACTGTTACATAATCCTACAGGTTTCCATAGAAATCGGTTTTGTTTCCATAGAGAATACAGTCATGCCTACACATCTCTGTGCTCTTAAAACATGTGCAGAGATTATACAACACTGCATAAATATCTGAGCTATAAACATCATTTCTGTCTGTCATGATAATCATTTTACTGTTTAATGAACTCTGCAAAATGCTTTGAGGTTATTGCTTTCCTTAAGTTAAGATTTATAGGCATCATTTATTTAAGGATGCACTAAAAGTCTTTTGCATGAAAATGGCATCTTTGTCCACAGTTTTAGGCGTGCCATTTTCAGATCAAAGAGACCATTGCTTTAACTGATCTGTTTACTTTTAAAAAACATTTTTATGAGGTTCAAACTAGTAAATGAAGTTGCACTACAATGCAAATTTGAGTGCATGCACAAAATGTAATCTACACTTAAAAGTATCACAGATTTTCTTTTCTTTCTTTTTTGTCAAGACAAGAGTAATATTGTTCTATACTGTAAAATAAATTATTATTAGGCTTTTATTATTATTTAAATACCATTTTATTTAAATACAAATTTTGCAGAAAAATATTACAATTAGTGTTTTTTATTTAATATTATTTATTAATATTACTATTATGAATTACTACTAATGAAGATGATATTTATTCATATAATTCCTGTAATTGTTAGTAAAAAAAAAAAATGCACATTTGTTACGGTGCATGCAAAATATTTTAAATATTCTCAAAAATATAATGCATAATTGCAAGTCCATAGCTTTTTTTAATTCTTGCAGAAAAACAAATGTCCATTTAATCCTGTATTTATTATAATAGCATTTGCAATGCTTATCTTTTTAAACCAATTGTTAAAAAAATGTTTAAGAATTGTTCATTTAAATCACATTCTAACATTAATAAAGATCATTATTTCCTCTAAAAAGTCAATAGAAATTAATTAAATATGATGTTTCCTTATGGAAGTGTCATATGTGTGTGTGTTTCTACTATAGAAAGTTACATTTGACCAGATGATGAAGTACAGTAATATTTGTCCAGGGTGAGGTCGTGTTCGAGCAGCCAAAAATCTGATCTAAATGGAGTTCAGAATCCGGCTAAATGTGATTGCAATTTAACTTGTGCTTCACTGTTTTGAGTTTCCTCGCTGATGGTCTGATTTTATGGATGAAGACCGTTATTGTGACTGATTCTGATTGTACTCTTGGTCATTTAGGGATAAAAGCTTTGTTCGGTCCTAAAGGGTCACTGTGTTTGTCTAAATCTAATGCTAAAATCAATTAAAAACACAATGGAAAACCCAATAGCTGCACTAAATGTTCCAGCTGGCAGGAAAAAACTGGACCAAAGTGATTAGATTTTCATGGGACGTTTGGTGTTGATAGTCACAGCAGGTTATCAGAAGATTATTTTGGTTCGAGCTGAGACAGGAGGGGTTTCCAATCATTGTCTGTTCTCTGGGAGGGGTATCATCGTATTTCCTGTCTCAACAGGAAGTGACAGGCAGAATGCAAACAGAATTTATTCTCTGAGGACTTTTATTTGTATCTTCAGAATGATGCATGACGAGGCTTCTGTGCCTGAACTCGTCCGAGGCCTTTATAAGATCGCAGTGGAAACCGAAGTATCTTTCAGTGTCTCAGTTACCAAGGAGATGAAGACAGAAGGGCCGCGCTGTAATTCACGTCCTGAAAGAGAGTGGGAGGAAACTCTGGAGCTCACGAGAGAGAGAGAGAGAGACGGAGAGAGAGAGAGAGAGAGAGAGAGAGAGAGAGAGAGAGAGAGAGAGAGAGAGACGGAGACGGAGAGATAGTAGTTTAATAGTTAGTAGTTATAAAAATATTACTGCTGTCATTTTACTGTAACTCTACTGTAAAATAAAATGTATAATTATTTTTGATAACATTGTTACTGTTACTATTATTTTATAAAAAATAAACTAAAAAGGCATTTAAGTTGTACTGTATTATTATTATTATTATTATTATTATTATTATTATTATTATTATATACTTAAATATCCATTTCTAGACTTACTATTTGTTTAATAATAATACATAAAAAATAATAGTTATTATTATTATTATTATAAATAATAATAGTGATCATACATATAAAAAATAAATGTTTTCTTTTGTAATATTTATCTTAAAAAATTGTGCATTTAATGAAAATAATATAAATAATAATGTTGTTGTTGTTGTTGTTAAAGTTATATTGCCATAATAGCCAAAATCACTTTTTTTTTTTTTTTTTGGCCAAACAATTTTTCTTTTCTTTTTTTCTTCTTTTTTTTTTACCCCTTCAAACCTGGTTTCTTGTTTTTCTTTCTTTTTTTCTTTTTTTTTTTAGTTAAAATCATAAGTCATAGTTTTTCAGTTTTTAATTTTGCCCCCTTTCCCAAGTTGAGCAGTCTTAGTGCTGCATTTTCAGTATTTTTTGTTGTTTCCAGATTGTGCTAAAACCTGCAGTTTTAATGAAAGAAACAAGAACATTTTGACTTATCAGAAAGTTATTTTCCCCCCAAATCTATCAGGCCTAGCCACACCCTTTCTTCCTGATTTTAAACTAGCTCTATTTGTAATAAAGGATAGAAGCCCAATGTGTTTAACTCTTATTAAAGTCTATAATCAGTGCATTCAGTTGTCTTTGTCAGAAAGCATGTTTTCAGTAGTTTCTAATCAACTGCTGATATTGATTCTGTTCTGATTATTAGTCTCACTCATTTAGAGGCTCTGAGCTGAAGTGATTTGTTTTTAGAGGAAGAATGAATCTCCTCGTTCTGGTGTTGAGAGCTCGTGGTGTGTGTGTGTGTGTGTGTGTGTGTGTGGATTGAGAGCAGAGCAGCTGTCCGGAGCTCCAGGGTTTCATTACTCAATGCTGCAGTTATTTCCTGCTCTGGGTCTGTTCGGGGCTGAAGTGAGCAGTCTGTGTGTGTCAACTTCATGCTCTAATACTCTGGGTTGCTCTGGGTTGATTGTTTTGTAGGTTCTGCTTTGCTTTGAGATAGATGTAAATGTTCTGTAGCAGTGGGTCCGTGTTCATATGGCTTTGAAACATCTGCTTACAATCAGCAACAAACCACTTGGATGCACAAATGACATTAGACGATCGATAATGCTGAGTCAGACAGACTGACTCCCTTCCAGCTCTCTCTTTGCCCGACAGTGTCATTCATTCTGCAAATACTCTAGAGCATAAATACAAACACTAAAGGCACGTTCGCTTTTTTGAATGCCTGAGCTCTTTAAAACAATTATTATTATTTTTATGTTTTACAGCTAAATATGTAATATCATTGTGTCTCATCGATTATTATTTTTATATAATAAATAACTGCATAAACCTTTTCCCAATGGTCTACAAGTGCTTGAAAATTTATAAGCTCACCTTGAGAGTCTCTGTGTGTGCTCACAGGCAAAATAAAAATGTCAATAAATAATATTTATGAAAAATACAATTCTATGAGGTGCATTTTTATTATATTATGCATTTTAAAATAATGGTAATATTTAGTTTATTCTAATCATGAGCTGCAGTTTTGTCATTTACCATTTTAAGTGCTTAAGGTCATAAAATGTTAGCATTATTATAATTTGTGTAAAATACTCTTTATTATTATTTTATAGTGGAATATTCCAATTGCTAATTTTCACTGTTTAATATTTAGAAAAAATATTATTTGAATAAATAATATGAATTCAGATTATTTTAAAATGGTTACTAATTTATTTATTAATAAAAGTATTATTTTATAGTCATTTTGATCTAAATTTACCAAATCTATGGCCAAACTGTGCTGTTATACAAATTAACAGTTCAAAATCAAATCTGGTGTTTATTTAAGTTTTTATCTCAAAATTAAGATTAGATTATTATTAACTAAAAAAAGGCAAGATTTCAGAAAATTGCAACAAAGATCTCAACAAAAAAGTCAGAATGGTAAAATATGAGCTAACTGTTGCAAGGAAAAAAAGTATTTAAAAGTATTTAGAATTGTGAAAAGTCAGTTACCTTTTTCTTTTTATTACATGGTGGAAACAAAAAAGAAAAACAAAATTGCAAGATTACTAAAACTAAACTAAATTCAGAGAAAGTCAGAATTGCGAGTCGTAGTTACCTACTATTTATTTTTTTGTGATATTTAACAGCATCACAGATGCATTACATCGAGCTCAACTAATCCCATTACTCTAATCGCTGCATCTGTGTGGCTGGTAATGATGGTGCAGTTGCAATATATACATCTGTTCTCTCCTGAACGTCATGTTTGTCTTGACTCTGCTTAATGGACAGAGAAAAGCGCATTATGTCCAGAGCACTCAACAATAAACGGTTCGCTATAACCACTGACACACTCCTGCTGTGCAGCATTCTGTCTCTCATGCCCTTTTAAACAGTTTTAAAATGGCTTTTAGTGGGTGAGTCTTATGTCTGGATCATATTTCAATCCAAAATCTAATTGGAAAAAATAAACATTTTGCTCAAAGTCAAACTAAAGCATATTCTGTTGTATTTTAGGGATGCACCGATAACCGATAATTTTGGCCGATAACCGATAATTCTTGGTATATGAAAGCTGAAAGCCAATATGTTGGCTGATAAATCTAATGTCTAATATATTGACCATATCCTATTATCGGTGCAATAATCATAACAGAAAAATTCACATTTATCGGCCGATACCGATATGGTGGCTGATAATATCGTGCATCTCTAATGTATTTCAGTTTGCTATTGAAGTAGGCGAATTCCCCCTGACCTTTGACCTGTGTTGTAGGTGTGTGATGAACGGAGACTCAGGTGCAGGGGTGGTGACGGCCCCCCCGCCCACCAATCCCCCTCATAAGGAGCGTTATTTCGACCGCGTGGACGAGAGCAGCCCGGAGTACCAGAGAGAGAGGAACATGGCGCCGGATCTGAGGCAGGACTTCAACATGATGGAGCAGCGCAAGAGAGTCTCCATGATCCTGCAGAGTCCAGTGAGAGCACAACACACACATCCAGATAAATCTTCTGATTTCACACTAACTCTAGAGTTTTGAATGACGTCTCCTATCCACAGCATTCTGCATTTATTTGAGCAAAAATGAAAGATAGACAGTTATTATTGTTTGATAAAATGTTATAAATACAAGAAAATAACATGCACCGATTATTTACAATAATAAAAGCAATATTAAGAAAGCAAAAAGTAATTTTTTATGTCAAATTGTCTAAAATCCATTTATTTAGTTTATGAACAGTCATTAAAAGACTTTATTTCTTGTAATAATAATGCACGTCTTCTGACTGAAACCGTCTCTGGATTGTAAATCTGATTGTGTTGATGAGCATTCATTCGGTCAGTAATCCCCCTCGTGACTGTCGTCTCAATACGCTTAGTGATCATATGTCTGTCTGCATGTGTGTGTAAGTACAGAAGGGATCCTGTTTATACAAGCGGACAGTCACAGACAGAATAAAGACGTCTTTATCTGGGCAGGAATCGAGGGAGACACAGAAAGGCAGCTGATATTTACCACTTCATGGACTCCATGCTTGCAGGAATGAGAGAAACCAGCTATTATCATACTTTTCAGGCCAACTACCATCTTCAGAGTTCCCTCTAATAATTTTCAGAATTGAGAAAATCCTTTTGTGCAGGTTAAAGTACATTTTAGAAAATCTCCTGATAAAAAATATTGAAATAAATTAAACAAGAATATTTAGTTTTTTATTGCTCAAATAAAATATTCATATAAAAATAGTAAATTTTGAGTAGTAAAAAGTACATATTTTAATATTTATATTTATTATTTATTCAGGTTTATCATGCAGGATGATTTTATATATATATATTAATTTTAATAATTTTCAGTATTTTATTTCTAGATATATACATATATAATTTTTTTGAGAGTTTTTAGATTCCTGATACCACAGTTTGAGACTCAAGAATTAATACAGTATTTAAAGTGGAGTTTTAAATACTGTATAAGCCACATGATGAGAAATTTACTTGTATGTGGGTTGCGTTCAGACTCCAGATTCATGTTCGTGTTAACATACACTAAATTATTACCGGCGCTTGACGGTGCCAGCCTGTGTCATTATCTCTCTCTCTTTCTGCAGTGAGGGGTTTGTTGTGTGTTCAGCAGGTTGCTGTAACATTAGTTGCACTTTAGTATTGACTTAAGAGCCCTTACACAATAGAGAGCTGTATTTGTCCAGCTAGTGGTCTTAATAGTCCTATCTAAAGTAATTAGTCATGCTAACGCAGTAATAAGGATATAAGTAATACCAAGCAGTCTTATTACACTTTACTAAGTGTATGCTACAGACACAAATGTTTCCTCCAATTATGAGTCATGTTTACTCACATCTAGAATGCGTCTCTATTGATTTGTTAACAACGCCCTAGAAACTGTGCAGTTCTGGTTGTTATTGTGTGATCTGTGTTTCAGGCGTTCTGCGATGAGCTGGAGTCACTGATCCAGGATCAGATGAAGAAGGGGAAAACCCCCACCAGTTTACTAGCACTGCAGCAGATCGCGGACTTCATGACCACCAGCGTCCCCACCGTGTACCCCGCCGCCCCACAGGGAGGAATGGCCGCCCTCAACATGAGTGAGTGTGGGACTGTCCTCCATTACTGTGTCTGTCTCTCGAGCAGACTTACTTTAGGATCACTAATATACTAAACATTATACTAAGATAAAGATTTTTTAATGTTTTTTTTATTTTTTATATTTATATATATATATATATATATATATGTGTGTGTGTGTGTGTGTGTGTGTGTGTTATATTGTAGTTTTAGTCAAATGTTTTAGTAATTTTTTGTAGATTTTTAATATTTTCCATTTGCATTTTATTTAGTTGTAATCATTTTTATTAGTTTTGTTGTTGGTGGTGGGGGTGTTCTATCCCCAAAAATGTTTTTTAAATATACAGCAGAAAAAATATACATGTTAAGTATATGGTTTTTATTTACTTACTTAGTTTTGTTTATTTTAGTACTTAAGAGGTAAACTAAATAAAAATAAGAAATGTTGAATTGGCAACTAAAATAAAAAGTTTAATTTTTTTAATATACTTTTTAATCTTTAATTAATGGATAGATGTAATATTTTTAATTAATCTTTTATTTTAGTCTTAAAATTTTTGTAATTTATTTATTTCCAGATATTTCAGTACTTAACCTTTTCAATTTTATTTCCTTTAACGTTTAGGTGTCTAAAATATTTAGGGTTTTAATGGATGATAATAAACCTGTTGTAAAGTGTGTGTGTGTATAAATATATATATATATACCGGTATAAAAAAATTATGTAGAAATGGCAAAACATCCCTAATGTACGTGTGTGTGTGTGTTCAGGTTTGGGGATGGTGACTCCAGTGAATGATCTGAGAGGTTCAGACTCCATCGCTTATGAGAAAGGAGAGAAGCTCTTACGCTGTAAACTTGCTGCGTTTTACCGCCTGGCCGACCTCTTTGGCTGGTCTCAGCTCATCTACAACCACCTGACGGTGAGTTAGCCACAATTCAGCAGGACATGTTAAATGTGGGATTTTCAGTCAAACCTGTCTTCCTCTCTCTCCTCAGATCCGGCTGAACTCTGAACAGGAGCGTTTTCTGATTGTCCCTTTCGGGCTTCTGTACAGTGAAGTCACTGCCTCCAGTTTGGTAACCCTGCCTTTGTTTTTCCCAGCCATCTGATATTATGATTTGGTGTAATATAATATAGTGTACTACTTCTTGGAGGTAAATATTAGTATTTAGCAGCTGTCTGTGTCTTCAGGTCAAGATTAACCTGCAGGGGGAGATCGTAGACAGAGGCAGCACTAATCTGGGTGTAAATCAGGCTGGATTCACCCTTCACTCTGCCATCTACGCTGCCCGACCGGACGTCAAGTGCATAGTGCACATTCACACTCCCGCCGGTGCCGCGGTACGAGCTGGACACTCATCTCACTTCAAACCTTTACAATTCATTAACATCTAATTAAAACTAATATGGTGCAAATTTAATTTATTTGTGAGCAATTAAAATTAATGTTCACAGATGTGTGTCTCATTTCAGTTTAGTTATATTAAACAATTCATGAATAAAACCGCAGTGAAATCAGTGCATAAATAGTGCAACATTTTTTCATTTAAGTTTATTAAAATTAGACATGAAGTGCACCTCAATATTTAAAAGTGGAGCAAATTTTATTATAAATTATTATATGGAATGTTGCAAGAAAGAAATAGAATGAAATGAGAGCATGAATAAATAATGCAAGATATTAACTGATTAAAAATAGATATTGTGCAAAATGTTTATTTGTGTTCACATTTCATCCATTGTCATATACAGATTGCAACATTTTATGTAATATTTCATAATTTATGTTTGTCTACTGTTGTATTGTTTCTGTGTCTTTTCAGTTTAATACACTTTAATAAATCCATGAATAAAAATGCAATGAAATAAGAGCATAATATATAGTTAATAGTCTTAATTTATGTTCAGTAAAATGAAACATGACATGCAACTGAAAATGTAATAGTGGACACAATTAAATTATTAAATATTATGTGAAATACAATGAAATTAAATAAGTATAGTATAATATTAATTTCATTATTTATTTTGCACTATTTGTGCTGCTATTTCATTGTATTTTTAGACATATATATTTATTAGTAAAAGTTTGTTAAAATGAAATGAGACCCAATGCACCTCAGAATATAACAATGGACAAAATTAAAATAAGAACTATATTACAAAATGAAATAAAAACGATCACTATGAAATGGGAGCAGAAATAAATGGTGCAAAATGCATTTATTTCATTATAAGATTTCATGATAAATGTATGTATATCTGAATTAAGTCTGTTTTATAAATGTTAAGCATTTGAATGATTTGTCTGCAGGTGTCTGCCATGAAGTGTGGTCTGCTGCCCATTTCACCCGAGGCTCTGTCGCTGGGCGAGGTGGCGTACCACGATTACCACGGTATCCTTGTGGACGAGGAGGAGAGCGTCCTCATACAGAAGAACCTGGGTCCCAAGAGCAAGGTACCATACACACACACATTATAGCTTGTGTTGTGTAAATCTGTGCACTGAAGAAGAAAAAAAATGTCATCTGATGTAATAATCACACACACCTTATGCATTTCTAGAAAGTGATGAGTGAAGTCTAGTTATAAATAAAAGTCTAACCATAGTGAAAGTAGAAATACTGTATATACACAATCTTGAATTGGTTGCACAAGACTTGTGTATAAATAATAGTTGAACATCTTTTAAATGCTTCTTGAAAATTTATGCATTTCATATCATATATATATATATATATAAAAAAAATACCTTTTTCCAAATATTTTTGAATGTAATTCATTGTTATGATTATTTTAAATTGTATAACTCTGAGTTTGCCGTAAATGTAACTTTTGTTCCTGATATGGTTTTAAATAATTAAATGAATAATTGTTTGTGTGTGTGCAGGTGTTGATTTTGAGGAATCACGGTCTGGTGTCTGTTGGAGAAACAGTCGAAGAGGCGTTTTATTACATTCACAACCTGGTCACAGCCTGTGAGATTCAGGTGACCATCTACACCTATAAAACTTTTCATTTGCTTTCTATATGTGAAATGAATGGGTTTAAACCTCCTGTAAGGCCTAAAATATTCAGATTTGAGACTCTAAAACATGATTGATGGAGAATCAAGTGAAGCTGAGCTGCTTCAGTCCAGAAAGAGTTCATCTGGAGATATTACCAACAATATTTGTTTATTATTGTATTTATTTATTATAAAGCTTTAACAGAGCATTTTATACAATTAAGGTAATAACTTTTCCCCCAATATGACCCTTACTGCCAAAATAATTAAACATACAAACAAACTAAAATAAAACAACGACATTAATAAGGATGGACAGTTTAAAAAGAGATCAAACACAAATCAAATGCAAGGTGAGCTTTACAATATTGTACACATTTACAAACAGACATTATCGTTGTAGGAATACTACAAAAATAAATAACTAAATAATAATACAATTGGTCTTTACATAAAACCAAACAACATTGGGTTATCACAACCACTTAAACCAGTTTCCACAAATCTCTTTATAATAATCAAGGGTGATCAAAGTTATTCTTAAAGAAAATCAGTCTAGACTTGACAGGAAAGAAGGCACATTAATCACAAGCAGAAGGGGAATGTCTGTACAATCATATCGACTTGCTAAAAAAGTCAAAACGATCATTTATGCACCAGAAGGCATGGATTAGATTGAATGTGTAACATATGCTCTCCGGTCTGAAATTGCAGGTGCGCACCCTGGCCAGTGCAGGGGGTCCTGACAACCTGGTTATGCTGGACCCAAGCAAGTATAAATCCCGCCCACGCCACCTCGAGCCGGCTGGAGACGGGTCGAGCTCGCACCCGAAGTGGCAGATCGGGGAGCAGGAGTTTGAGGCTCTGATGAGGATGCTGGATAATCTGGTAGGCATGGACCAAACTCTTCTTAACTGCATCTTTTTTGACCCTGCATATGACTGGACGTCTCTTTTGGCAGGGCTACAGGACTGGTTATCCGTACCGTTGCCCGGCGCTGCGCGATAAAGCTAAAAAGTACAGTGATGTTGAGATTCCCCCGTCAGCCACGGGCTACTCATACGCTGAGGACAGTGACTCGGGTGCACGCTCCCCGTTAAAGCACAGCTTTCAGCGGCAGCAGCGGGACAAGACCCGCTGGCTAGCTGCCGGGCGGCCTGACGAATCGGCAGAAGAGGGGCAGGACGGCAGCGGTAGCCCCAAGGCGAAGACTAAGGTGTGGACGAACATAACACACGATCACGTCAAACCCTTGCTGCAGTCTCTCTCGTCCGGTGTCTGCGTGCCAAGCTGTATTACCAACTGCTTGGTCTGTGCCAACCTTATTGTTCATAGTTTAGAAACGTACTGCTACAGAGCTGGAGAGAGCAGCTGGATAGCACCCCGACACCAGGGCAGAAACACCCTCACCCAAGCGGCTTTGGGTGTGTCTGCGGTTTTATAACTGTAGAGTCATTTCCTCTTGCATATATTGCTCTTTTTTTCCTTCCTCTGATTTCTTAAGGCAAAACACCTCAGGTTAATAGGGTTTAAACAACTAAATGATACTAGCATACAGAATTATTATAGTTGGCTAAAACTAAAAACATAAAAAAATTGCATTGTAATAACAAAATATAAAAAGCCTTGTTAGTTGCATTTTCATAACTAAAAATAAAACTGCATGAAAATATATATATATAAAAAAATAGGCATATATATATATATATATATATATATATATATATATATATATATATATATATATATATAAAAACAATAGAAATGAAAACACAACAAAATTGCTCAAATTTAAACAAATTAAAAGGGAAACTTAAAATATAATAATTACAATTTATTTAATATATTAATACAATTTAATTGTATATATATGATTCTAAAATAGCACTGACACCAATCTATTACAGTTGATTGAATACATTTAAAAATTGCAACAACAAAAAATAAGTTTTCTGAAATGTTATGTTTAAATAGCAATATGTAATACACATCATCTAATGAAAAATGCACTAATTTGCATACATTTCCAGGTTCATTTCATTTTTTGACAGATTTTGGATTTCTCTTTTTATCACTCCATACATAACTCAGAAAATACTGTTAACAGCCAGAAAAAAAAACATTTTATACAAGTTTAAGGAATAAAATGTTAGAAATCAGAAAACATACTGGAACATGTACTGAAATTTAAATCTACAGACACAAATTGATAAAGTGCAAATAAATATACACTAAAAGAGTGTTTTGGATTTCTTTCCACTAGTTTGAAACGGCACGATATGAGAAACAAAACCCCCAAAATCTCAATAATAACCAGTGCCAGTTTTTCCTTCGTGTCTTGTCTTAAGATTCACACTGGTTTTGATTGCTTGGTAGCTGATTTAACCAACCTATTACTCATAACTGTCTTTTCTGATCGGCGGGGAACAAAGTTTCTTCATTGCTTGCTGTCATTCCTCTCTAAACGGGTTGGTATGTCAATCACAGTGACAAGCTCCTCCTCCTATCTTGTGATTGGTCGAAGGGGTGTCAGGGTTCTTTCCGGCTGCTCAGAGCATGCTGTGTTGCATGATTGATCAGATGCATTGTGGATCTTCTCCTGGAGACCAGGAGGGTGTGGCATGTGCGCAAAGTGGGTGTGGCTAATTCTTACTGCTGCTGTGGATTTTCCCCGTTTGTCTTGTTTATTTCAGTTATTGCTTTTTTCGCAAATGTTTCTTTTTTGGAGACTTTTCTCCATTTAAACAGTTTCTTTAGAGTAACTATCACAGGAAGCCTTAAAAAGAGGCATTTGTGTAGCTAATGTACTTCCTGTGGACAAAACAGAAACAGAGAAAAAAAAAAAAAACTTTTTAGCCAAAAGCCCTGTGTCCATGTCTTATTTCAGAAACATCAGAAAACATTATAAATAATCCCCCCAAAAATGGTCGTATTTCATCCCAAAATCATATTACAGAAAATATGAGATTGTATTTTGCATAGAGAAAATAAAATCTAATTTTAGGGCCATTAAGATGCATCAATTATTTGCCTTGTGACATTATTTTAATGACAGTTAAGCCCCATTTTATTGCATTTTGGTAGCAAATGCTTGCTTAATTGCCATGAAATTAATGTCATAATGAAAAAAAAGTTTTCTGAAAACAAGCGTAATTTTCTTTATGCAACGTGTTCTTTCTATTTTGAAAAACATTTTGATCGATGTAGTTTTTAACTTTATATTTTGGTAGATTATGGTTTAACTCCTATAGGACTATTTTTTTTTATTTGATCAGCTCATGAGTTTTAATGACCTGATTTAGTTAAATACAATTTTTTCTTTAAAGATAATTGCTATAAACTGCTTGTATTTAATTAAGACTTTTATGTTTTGCTATATTTGAACATCTTTTCTGCCATGAAAATAGCTGGGATTTTTAGATCTTAAATTAATTAGATAAGAATCTTTCAATTTTGGGGTGAAATATGACATGTTTTTGCCTAAATGTAGGGCTACAGATAAAAATGCCACCTAGGAATATCAGAGATATAGCAGCTCTATCTCGGTGAGAGAAATCGCTCGGCTGCTTATATTCATGGAGTCATGGCTTGCCGTTTGATGACTCCATGCTCTTTCCTTAAACTGCTTAAAAACCTTTGTGTTTGCTTTTAAATTTCTCTTTTCTATTTTTATGAGTTTCCTTTTCCTCCTCCTGAATTGGACTTACCTTTCCTGAACTCTTCCTGAGCATGAAGTGTATTTTAACTTACAAATTTCAAAACCATCCAAAAAAAAAAAAGGAATAAAACATTGGTTCCTGAGTGTTCGTTAACTCTCCGAACGATTGTCTCTAGTTGGGGGAGAGCGTGTTGTGTTGTGGGGCTCTAATCGTGATCAGTGAGTATTTCATGTTTACGTGTTCATCCCATGTGCCCCGTTTCTCCAGCGCCCATATGAAAACCCTTCCTCATGACTTTGGTTCCATGCTGAAATCATTATTTTCATTTTGGTAAAAGCAAGTAACTCATTGGCTACTCATGCCATTCTTACCCAGGTCAAATGCTAACTACATTTGCTTCAAAAATATTTAGTACTTTGCTGTTCATCTTTATTTGAAATGTAGTCCATTAATGCCATGTATCAGCTCTTTTGGAGTTAACCTCCTAAACCTTTAGCTTAAACTTCACAAACTGAAGTTTAACATTTACATGTATATTTTAAGAAAAGTTGGGCGTAATTCTGTCCTTCCTTACACAGTCAATGTGTGTGTGTGTGTGTGTGTGTGCTTTTCTCTCTCTTACAGTGTGTTTGTGCAGGGTTTGACATTTATGCTTCCCATATATTGCTTATACTTTTGAATACTCTTTTAAGAACAATGTTTAATAGTGTTTTAAATAGGTCATCATTCAGAAAAAAGGATGCTTTAATTTATTTGTTGGTAACTTCACAATCGACAGTCCGTTTGATTTGCAAACTGCATCCCACTTAGTTGTGTAATATAATAAGAGAAGTGAAATGTATTAATGTACTGCATTTCACAGTGCACACTGTCTCAAGGCAATTTTACAGAAAATAATTTCTTAAAGACAACATTTATCAATTCATTTAAAGGATGCCTTGATATATTTTTCTGTAATAATTTGTCATTTTCACTTATCCTGGTTTGTTGTGTAGTTGCAGATATCACAGTTAGTTGTGTAATCCCAAAGTGAAGTTAAATGTATTTTGTCTCAAAGCAGTGCCAGACAAAAATATTGCGGTAATGTGTAATACAGGGCAGTATTTAGTGTATTGTTCTAATTTTTTGTTTTTGTGCTTGTCCTGGGCAACATTAACTGTGTGTGTGTGTGTGTGTGTGTGTGTGTGTGTGTGTGTGTGATTTTCTGGCTGTCCGCTCACGCCTCTGTCCACTGCCTAAACACAAGAACAGCTTCTGCCTCTCCACCCCACCTCACACCTGCCTCCCTCGTGGTCTATCATCCTCTTAAATCTTCAGTTTTTCTCTGTCTGTGCTCTTTTTCTTTCTTTTCTTTCTTTTCTTTTTAGCCTTTTCTGTCCTTAATATACGCCCAACAGCAGTATCAATGATGATGAGGGTCGTGGTAATCAGACTTATTCTGGTGAATCTCAATAAATGCAGACTCCATCTGGTAGAAAATGATATTTTATTTGGTACGAGTTTAAGTTAGCTAATGAATTACTTTTGAAATTTTGAATTTGAAATATAGAATTTTCAGTATTTGGAATGTTTGTGCGTTACATTGATGCACAAGGAGTTTCAAATTTTCAAATGAACATCATCATTGGTTCGTCGCTCAGTGGACCGTTATAATTGACCAGTTATTTTATAGTTCTGATTTGTGTTTATTTGGTATTGTTTGAGAGGCATGATTTAATCTTTTGTTAAATATATTTTATTTGATTTATTAAACATTTTCTTTAGTTTTGGTTTATTTGAATGGCTTTGCTTTGATAATTTCAGTGGACTAAGGAGGACAGTCTCCGACAGGCAGCGGTGGCCAATCAGTTTGTCCCGATGAACACCAACCCCAAAGAAGTCCAAGAGATGCGCAACAAGGTCTGAACCTTTTTATCATTTAGATTAAACCCATTTCGATGATGAAAAGGAAAAAAACTGTATTGAAGGAATACTTCAGACAAAAGTGAAAACTTGCTGACAACTTCCTCACCCTCAGGGGATCCAGGATGTAGATGCTTTTGGTTTTTCATCAGATTTAGAGAAATGTTGCATCACTTGCTCACCAATGGATCCTGGAGAAGAGTGGATTATTGTGATGTTTTTATCAGCTGTTTGGACTCTCATTCTGACGGCACCCATTCACTGCAGAGCTTCCATTGCTGAGCAAGTGATGCAATGCTACATTTCTCCAAATCTGATGAACAAACTCTTGGATAGCCTGAGGATTTTCAGCACGTTATCATTTCTGGGTGATGTTTTTTAAACTGTATATTAAACATTGCTGTTTTTAATCATATTTCAGTAGTTATAGTTTCATATTAACAGTGATTTTTACCTCCCTCAGATCCGTGAGCAGAATCTGCAGGACAAAAAGACGGCAGGTCCACAGTCTCAGGTGCTCACAGGTGCCATGGTGGACCGTTCATATGTCCAGGTGAGTCTGCACTTCTGTTCCTCCCCGTAGATCCAACATATTCTGTCCCTGGCGTTCTTCCAGTGTGTGTAACCGTTGAATTGTGTCTTTTGACCCCAGAGAGTGACTATATGGCACGTAAGTAAACCACACGACCAGCAAAGCAGAGCTGTGTCCATTTTCTTTTGTTTTGATTGGTTTGCAGTGCCATGTTTGCCCTTTTTCTTTCATTATTTTGTTGGATTCATTGACTGTAATAGAAACTAAACAGGATGATACTGTTGTAAATGTAATTTTTCATAACACATGCAATAATAACTCTGCATGTCTCACATGACATTTGCCGCTCTGAGCTGCTAGTCTGACCAGATGTGTCTGTATAACTTATGTTTTACTCTTTTCTATTTTATTATTTAAGAAAAAAAAGCCTGTTTCTGTCATAGGGGGAAATTATATATCCTGTGGCAGAAACCAGCTTCCATTAAACACATGTCAGATACACTGATATGCTTGAACATACCATTAGTTCTTAAATAGTTCGCTATTGTAATTCGGCTATTAAACACCTTACTCCCACACATGGTTTTAACAGAAGCATAAAACATTGCTTTAAATCCAGAGTTTATGTTAGATCAGACTCAAAAATAATTTTGGTATGGAAGTGGCAGTTTTACTTCTATCTAGGGGTGTGCGATATGACTATTTTTGATCGTGGATGATAAAAATGTCTCTTCGATCTCCTTTTGAAGACATTTTGTAGTATCGTGCCACGGAGCACATTATCAGCTGCCGTTCATGCACATCCGTCTCATTATACTGTACAATCCCACATACATTCACATCGGAGGTACAGTTACTCTCACACAGTGTTAATTTTGACAGCAAATTCGGATTTAGTCTTAGTCTTAGTCTTTTGAATAACACACCATTTAGTTTTAGTCACATTTTAGTCATCTGAAATGTTTTAGTCTTAGTCTAGTTTTAGTCGACTAAATATCATAAGAGTTTTAGTCTTAGTCTAGTCTTTTAGTCTTAGTCTAGTTTTTTTTTTTAGTAGAACAAAGTCAACTTAGTTGACCTGACTAAAAGTTTCCATCAGTCTGTTATGGAATGGTATTTATAAAATAAACATAAGGCCTGCTCTCAATGAAAAATATACATGCTCTCTGAAAAAGATATGCATTCGTCCTGAATGATATGCAATGCATATGACATTCTTTCAAGATGAAGCACAGTATTATTGAAATAGACAACCACCTATATTATATTTGTATTGTATGTTCATTCTATTTCTTTATTTGTGCTATTTACACAAAGTTTACATTTTTTTTTAAGTTTGTTTTTGTTCATTTAAAATAGCACTGCATAGTCTTCACTGTAAAATAAAATACACAATCAAACCAAAATGTATTCAGACACCTTCAACGTTTCTTACAATATCACAGTTTATTTGCTGTAGTTTAGAAATTGGTAATAAAATATGACAATAACTCAGGGTTAAACTGTGTCAGAACAACAAATTTATCTTGATAATGTCGGATGCAATGCTTAATTTGGTTCAGTCTGTGGTGTGAAAAGGTTGCATTAGCAATTAAAGAAAGAAACACTTAAGCAAAACATGCTCAGGTCCCTAATATATATATATTTTTTTTAGTCACTAGTAAAACAATATAATCTATTCTATCTGATTTTTGGATTGACTTTGGATAAATTCTTGTTAAAACAAAGTAATTCAATCAAGAGCAGTGAGTGATTTACTTTCATTTTCATACATTAAAGACACAGACAGCAGAGCTAGTAAATTAGGCGCGGTCACTTTAAGAGACAAATGCATCCATTATAAAGATAAGCATCCGATTTCTTTCCAACGCTTTACTTTCACTGAAGACATAACTACAGACTTTTTCGAACACACTTTCCAAGACGGGTATTTCGAAATATTTAGTATGTATTTGTTGTCGGTACAAAAGCAAGAAGACTTTGAGACGCGTCTCTGCTTGCTCCCTGAACACCAGAACACCGCGCTGCTGAATTGAGCTCTTTCACTTTTCGCTCTTTTTCTTATGTTTATTTAAAATGCGATTTGTATTTGTTCATTCAGGTGCAGGAGGACGCAAACGTCCTGAAGGAGAGCTCGATTCAGTGTGTGTTGAATGCTCGGAGCATGTTATAAAACGTATTCTTAAAATACACATTTCTGTTTTAATAAATGCTCATATTAAAACATAGCATTACACATAAGTAGGTACAAAAATAATCAGTGATACATTTACGACCCCATAAAAATTTGGGTCGCAAAGGCATTTCAAAAGGTCGCAGTGTAGTTCCCTGTGTAAACAACTAAACTGTTATGAAAACGTCCTCGAAACTGTGCGAATTTTTGCAAACTCATCTTTGTTCTCTTTTCTGTGTAACTGCTGCTGTGTTTATTTAGCTGTTGCGCTTGCATTTGCCGCGGCTTTTTCAAATGGCTCGGCTGCTTCTGCATAGATCAACCTACCCTCAAAGATTCGCTCTGATTGGATCTCTTCTCCATTCGTCCCTCCCATATATTTTCGTATTTTCATATATTACAGTTGCTGGTCCACATTGAATTTGATAATAAGAAAAGAATCCCTATTTGTTTTTCCACGTTCCTCAAAATGGCATTTATGTTCAGCAGAAGAAAAAACGTATTTAGTTTTAAAACAACTTTTGATTCGGTAAATTATAGTAATATAAAAATAAAACACTATGACAGAACTGACAGATAGGTGACAGAATTTTTTATTTTTGGGAGAACTTTAACTTAAATAAAACAACAAAACACAAAGAAGGAAATCACTCACTATTCTTGACTGAAGAACTTTAATACAGCTGCTTTAGGAATCAATCTATATAGTCTTTTATTTTTATATATGTTCATTCAATTTCTTGAATGCTCCTGCTAAATAAATCTAAATACATCAATTTATTTGTATATTATGTGTAGTTGTAATGTCACTCTGTTCTTTTATTTTATTTTTTATTTTTTTAAATAAAAACAAGATAATGGCAAGGATTTTTACCTTCACCCACTTTGGCCTAAATACGTGCCATACTTTTTTTTTTTTTGGTACCTTGAAAGGCTTTTTCTTTATTCTAGGGCAAATAACTTGGCTGTAATGCTCAGACAACTTGCAAAATAGTAAAACTAACATGACAAAGAATTACAATCGTGATGTTATTTTTTCCATATCGCCCACCCCTACTATATCTACATATCTCCTTTCTATAAGAGTCATTTCAAAATAATCAAAATGCTTTAAAACATGATTGCTCAGAAGTGTGTTTGCTAATAACTATCAGATCATTCATCTAATCCACTCAAGTGCAGCAACACAAAGCAAACCAAATCTCCAGGCCTTGGAATAGAGTTTCATCTGAACATTATTTATGTGCAGTCCCATGGTCCTTTTGTTATTGTTTGGGAGCAGCAGTATGAATCTGTGTGTGGTTTGACTACACATATGTTTGGTTTCTGGTGTTGCAGTGCATGACTCTGAGCCATGAATTCACCGTCTCACTCCAGCCTGCCCATACGCTTCTTTAGGAAATGCTTTCTGCATGTTTGGAGCGTGTGTGTGTGTGTGTGTGTGTGTGTGCCTTAGGGCTGAGGTACTGTTAACAGATTTATTTATATTGTGAGTTTGTTTTAATTTTAATGTTACATTTTCTATTCTTTTAAGATTTATTTTTGGTATTTTTTCTTTTATTTTGATTGGACAATGTAGCACGAACTCACATATGACGCACATAACGAAATGGCTCTTCATGTCATTCCAATTTCATTTTAAGTTTTTAAAGTTTCAGTAATTTGTTTTCGCCATCTTTAATAAGTATATAATTTTTTTTTATTCTTATTTTCATTTTAGCCGTTGTAGTACTTCAAGTTGAACTAAATAAAAGTGAGAAGTATTGATATTTTATAGACTGTATGTTTTAAGTTTATTAGGAGCAGTTGTTGTTACTGTCATTAACAATTGCTGTTTTTAAATGTGCTATAGAAATTAATAGGCGAAACTAAATTGAGTAATAAATATGACACGGTTATCAAAATTACTGTTGAAGCAGCTGTTATGTTAATTAATTGCATTTTGTTTTATTTTGTGGTTGCTTTTATTCAAAGAGATATTTTTCAAAATGTATGTGTTTTTTAATGTTTTGTTTTTAAATAAAAAAAAGCATGCACAGATGGTTCAGGATAAGCTCAATGATATGTGTTCAGAAAATAAATGAATAGGCGATTTTTAATTTCATGTTAACTTGAAGCCCGTGTGTGTGTGTAAGAGTGAGAGGAAGGTCTTCTGCTTTCATGCATTGGTTCTGGCTTGCATCATTAGTGAGCGTGTAGGATTATGTGTTGTGTGTGGTCAGTAATTGTGGTGGGGTTGTGCACTGCTCACCGGCTCTACTGTTACAGGACGCTCCTCTCTCTGACTGTACGGACTCTATTGATGGCATTGACTCTTCAGAGAGCTTTAGTCCCTCTAGGTCTATCCGAAAGGTACATCCTGCCATAATACTGTGATGTCTGAAACATCAAACCACATACAGTTTCAATACTACTGTATCAGGCAATAACATTCAGGGCCTTTTGTTAAAAAGATGAGTTGTCAGTGCTGAATCCAAAACTCTTATTAGTTTTCTATTGATCTTAATCATGGCAGATTAATCTTCCAAAAAAGACAAGGCAGTGAGAAACAAAGTAGATTTTATCAGCTGCATGACAAACAAGTCCCTCACAGTCTGTTTTCATTTGTGCTTTAATAAGGTTATTCTGACTAAAGGCTATGCTGGGGTTTTGAGTTTTTACTAAAATAACAATAAATAACAAGGCTTTTCTAATAAGTTGTATAAAAATGTAAATGGGATACTTGTATATAAATGAAGAATCAAGTACATTTTGATACCACCTTTTGTCCTGCATTTTCAGCATGATAAGTGTATAAACAGTTTTTTTTCTTTCCTTTTTTGTCCTGCAGGGGGAGCTAGTGACTGCATCTAAAGCTATCATTGAGAAGGAGTACCAACCACGTGTCATCGTCAGTAAAACTGGACCAAACCCCTTCAACAAGCTCACAGACCAGGAGCTGGACGAGTATCGCAGGGAAGTGGAGCTCAAGCAGAAGGGGCCGGAAGGTAAGAACACAAATAATGTAGAATCAACACGTTTCTCCTCGCAGAAACTGACACAGGTGATTAAAAACATCATGTGATACTGCTTTCAAGTAATCTTGACAGGGTTCTACATATTTACATGTTAATTTATTCTTAGTTTATGTTTGTTTTCTATGTTAAAATGTAATCCATTGCTGTGTTTTTCAGCATCATTACTCCAGTCTTCAGTGTTACATGATCCTTGATGGTGATTTCTGACCATTATCAGTGTTGAAAACAGTTTTGCTGCGTAATATTTTTTTTGAAATGGTGGTGCATTTTATTTTTCAAGATTCTTTAATAAACTTCAAAAGAACAGCTTTTGAAATAGTAATCTTAAAGGTCTTAGCAATCACTTTTGATCATTCTAATGCATCCTTGCTGAGAAAACAAAAAACATAATAACCTCAAACTTAAGCACAGCATTGTGTGTATACATTTTTTGGGGGGAATTATTTGAGCAATTGTATGAGCACAAGTAATTTCAGCCAAACAAACTCGTCGAAATGTTTTCGATTTATTGCACGTGAAGCCTGTGCAGCCCAACAGTGCCCACCACAGGTCAGGAGAGAAACTGTTGTATTGCATCTAGCACAGGTTGAGGAGTCGTCCTCGGCCCCTGAAGAAGCCCAGACTCCAGACGTCACATCCACGCAGGAACATGAGGATCCGCAGGCCGCCGTCGCCCCTCCACCCTCCACAATCGAATCGGGCCTCGCGTCGGGTCAGGACAGCCCGGACGATGCTCGGGAATCCCCTCATAAAGAGTTTCACTCCGCTGTGCTAAAAGCTCTGGGCTGTGACGCCGAGTCTGATCGTGGCGGGCCGTCTGCAGGTATCGCCTGCCATCTGCCTGCGGAAAACACCGCTCTTTTTGGGTTTATTCTGACTTTGCTGGGCTCTGTTTGTTTCTTCCTGTCTCTCGCTGTCCCTGGTTTCAAATCTTGGTGATCCAACACGCCTGTCTGCACCCATCCCGTCCCGTCCTAAAACACCCTGCTCTGGACTTGTTAATAAAGACTGTGTAACCCTCGTCCGCTCTTGTAATCTTAATCCTGGACTGCGGGCTCTTCGCTGTCCTCTGAAGTGGGATTCGCTGCTCTTCCTGTTGGGGTTTATTTCTATGTTCTTGTGGTAATGAACCTCACTGTGGTGTCTCTAATGGACGTCTCTGATTCTGACGTGTGAGATCTCGCAAACGTTGTTTTCTGGTTCTTCAGGATTATTTCTGAGGTTTTCCTTTTTTACTTTATAATGCAGATGAATGTGATTTATTGTGTGATTATAATTATATAATGTGCTGTTATAATATATAGTGATTTGTAAAATTGAATAGAATCAAACTGATACAATACTATACTGCTGATACTGGAGTTCTTAGTATCATTAATTATATACTCCTGTAGTTTTTTTTAAATCAAGTTCATTTTTATAGTATTTTAAATTGTAGTTAAATTGTAAATAATTGTTTTAAGGATTATTAATGTACAGTTATGTTTTTTATTAATAATTTGAATCTGTTTATTTTTATATTCATTTTTTTTTTCATTTTATTTAACATTTTTGTTGTCTTTTTGTGTGTGTGTGTTTTAAGTATCACTTAACATACTATTTTTATTAATAATATAATGTTTTCTTTGTTGCTTTTATTTTACTCTGCTCAATTTGACACATTTTACCATATTTACATTAGGGATGCACAATATTATCACAACGTTATCGGAATTGACCGATAAAGGCTTGAAATGTAAATATCGGCAATGGCCCAACATTAAACATAATGCCTTGCCGCTAAGACATATAACTCATGTGCTCAGAGTCTGCTAGCGATAAGATCTCTGCACAGGAGAGACTTGGTGGTGTTTCCATATAAAAGGAAATATATCCATTATCGGTATCGGCATCAGTTATCGTCTAAAATCAGTGTAAAAAAATATCTGTGAATCCGATATTGGCAAAAATTCAATATTGTGCATCCTTTATATGCATTTAACAGATTAGGGATGCACAATATTATCACAACGTTATCGGAATTGACCGATAAAGGCTTGAAATTTAAATATCGGCCATGGCCCAACATTAAACATAATGCCTTTCCGATAAGACGTATAACTCGTGTGCTCAGAGTCTGCTAGTGATACGATCTCTGCATAGGAGAGACTTGGTGTTGTTTCCAAAGAAAAGCAAATATTTACATTATCGTATCGGCATTAGTTATCATCTAAAGGCTTTTTAAATATCGGTATATCAGATATCGGCAAAATTCAATATTATGCATCCTTAAAAAAAATTTTTTTCACCAAACAATGTAAAAACTGCACTGATTCTATGTGGTCGTGGGTATTATCCGTAATGTTTTGGTGTCAGATCTGTCTATTTGAAAAGGTTTACAGACTGTGCTGTGATGATGATGGTGTTTTCTCTTTAGGTCAGACACTGGAGATTGAAGAAGGGAAAGTTCCCAGCACCACCTGCACTCCTCCCAGCTCTCCTGTGCGTGTGGAGGAAGGTACGTCTATCCGATCACACAACGTCTCTCTGAGCATGAGCCGGTTCTTGTTGTTTGATGTCTGCAACATAATGCCTAATGTGTGTCTTTGTTTGTTAATAACATTTTTAGACATTTATTGCTGTTCGTAATAACAGACCAAAGGGCATCATTGATGTTTTGTTTTAGTTCCCCTTCCCCATAATTATAAAATAGTCTGGCCTGACACTTTTACAAGGTTTTTGTACAGTTAGAGCAGTGCAGAACTTCAGACAAACTGATTTAAATCCTTTTTATTGGAGGATTAGGGAAAAATCTATAAACAAAAATATAAAAATAATAATATTTTGCCTTTTATTTTACCCTTTAGTTTTGTTTTTAGGAAGCTTTTTTTATCATAATATTTACAATTTTTTTTTACCCTCTTGGTCGTTATTACTATGGATTACACCCTTCTTATTAAAACATGAGCTGTTATATTGATATTATAAAATAAACAATGATTTATATGTAGGGATGCACCAACATTTTCACTTTTTTGACATTGATACCAATAACTCTATTTTAATGATTTTAAAATAAGAAGAGTGAGATTAGTTAGTGAAATTATTATTAGCAGTAGTAATATAATAATTCATGACCAATAAGCCATTATTATTAATCTTGACTATATGCCGTTTTATAACAAATAGAACAAAAAACTTAAATAAAATGTTAAAATAAAACTTTTTTTTCTGACAAATCGCATTAATTCTGCTTGTTTATCCAATATTGATATAGTCACTAGTAAACCATGCACCTGTAGTATTTTAAGGCCTCAAAACAAAATAAATTCAGGTGTAATCCGATCTAAGAAATGTCTTCTGAATCGCCCGTCTTAAATGTTCTCATTCACCCTTCATGCTCATTTCTCTGGGGTCTTTAAGAATGGCTTGGCAACCATTCTTTACTTCCGGTGGTCTGTGTATCTCTTTACGGTTTCTGTTCATTTCTTTTTAATTTAACCCGGTGGCTGTGATTTGATCTGCATAGACATTCTCTCTCTACTTGTGCTTTTTCTTCTTCGTGGCTGCGTCACAATCAGGAGATGGAAATGCAAAAGAGTACCTGTTACCATAGTAAGTACCTCACCCCCCCAACGCCTGCGTTTGTTTTCCTGCTGCTAAGCTTCACTCCGCTCACTCCTCTGCTGTCTAACTCATCTTCTGTCCTCGCTTTCCTCTGAGATTCATTTGTTGTGAGGGATGATCTGCACCGGTCCGCTCCAGTAGACTCATGCAGTCCATTACCGCTGTAAAATGGGTTGCAAACCGCGTTTCTCATAACGTAAAACTGCATTTGAAACTCATTTTAACTTCTGTAATGTGACTGATTTTATCAGGATTTGATTGGATGTAAACCTTGTTTACATTATTGATTATTTTTTCTTTTCTGTACTGTCACAACAGTTCTTTGTTTTCAAAGTTCAATTTTCAGTTTGAGCTGGAAGTTGTTTAATTTAGTGTAAACATTTTATTAAAGCACCTATTTTTTCCACAGTAAAATAACATTTTAACTTCTTTAATGTGACTGATTTTTATCTATCAGGATTTGATTGGATGTTAACCTGATAAACTATAACATTATTGCTATATTAATTTTTCCATGCTGTCAAAACTGTCAACTTTTCCTTTTTTTTTTTTTTTATATATTTCATAAGAGGACGTTAATTACAATTTTTAATAAAAAGCAAGCAATTGTTTTCCTTAAAATAACATTACACTTCTAAAATTTAACTACATTTATCCATCAAGATTCAATTGGATGTGAACCTTTAATACTATGACATTATTTGTTAATTTGACTTTTCTATACTTTTCTGACCAAAACAGATTCATAGGAGGATATATATATATTAGTGCTGTCAATCGATTAAAAAAAATTAACTAATTAATCGCACAATTTTTTAAAATTAATCGCGATTAATCGCGATTAATCGCAAATAAAAGACTGAAACTTTTTGGATATGTAAATGTAAAATGTAAATAATTAATGTAAACTCAAGACAAAGAAACTATTTAAATTCAAAATATGATTGTTTATTGGAATTTTTGTTTAACTTGTAACACAGATTTTCTCATGTAAACAACATACCTGCAATAAACCATCAATATCCTCCAAATTAACTGTTGGCTTGAAAGCCATATTTATTACAGAAATAAAAACACAGGCATGTAAGTAGCATTTGAATTTCAAAACAATCAATGCCAATAAAAAACTAAAATGATTTCCATGTTGAATTCTAAGTGGACTGCAAAAAAATTCCAAAGTATAGTCATTGCCAGTGCTTTAAGTGGGCCGGTATGCACTGGTACTCAGTACCGCCACTTCCAAATATAGCCCTTGAGCGTACCGCCACCTCTCCGTGCGCCCAGAACGTGCTTGTAGTGTACCGGTACGCTCATTTGGACATCTGTTTTAATAGAGGTTATAATCTTTTACCTGCACTGCCGATTTTCAGAGCGCCCTTCACAATGCAAGCTTCCTAATTCATCCCACCCAGAGCAAAAACTACATTACCCATTCACCCTTAAGTTATACAAGTGAATAGTGCATGTGTCGCTTTTCCCACTGTTAAGTGTCAACAACTCAACGTGGCCGGAGAAGGTGTGTGAAACTCGTTGTGAGTTATACTAAAGCAAAATCTTGAGTATTTATTGTCTGATAAACATTAAAAACTGTCTGCGGAGGTTGAGTCGTCCTGCAGCCCCCGCTGGCTGTTCATTGGCTGCAGCATCTTTTTTCTAAGTTCTAAAAAAATACCGTAGACGGCAAGGCACAAATTTAGATATTCATTTATCTAATTAATCTATAGCCTATGCACAAAGACAATATGATCTTTTTGTCCCCTTTTTGTTTTAAAGCTTGATGAAGAGAGAGAGCGCAAGTTGCTGCAGCTGCGGGGAGGACAGTGATGCACGCGCACAGGAGTGATTGACAGTTCGCGGCACTGTGTACAAAAAATGCTCCGCTACACAATTATTTCTTTATTTTCGTTTAAGCTTATTAACGTTAGCGTTACAGAAAGGTCTGATTTACGCACTGTTACAGTCATTGTTTTTTTTTGTTTTTTAAACAATGACATTTGAGTTCATGATTTTAATGTTGCTGTTTCTTGTGGCAGACTGAATGAAGAGTAATGTTTCTTGTGGCAGACTGAAGAGTAATCCGGAATACTGAAACTTTCCGTCTAAAAGTCCTTCCTTGGTCTTATCCATATTTCTTTGCACGTTGAACACACATAGGCCACAACTGGAAATAAAAAAAAACTGCAACCGCGTTAATTGCGTTATTTTTTTTAACGCGTTAAATATTTCAAATTAATCGAATGCGTTAACGCGCTAATTTTGACAGCACTAATATATAATATATATATATATATATATATATATATATATATATATATATATATATATATATATATATAAGAATAAAAACCAATACATTTTTCCATAAAACTAAAAATAAAAACCAATACATTTTTCCATAAAACTAAATTTATTTTCTATAATGTGACCAGTTTTATAAGGATTTGTTCGGATTAATTAGACCTGTTAGTCATTATTGTTTTACTTTTCCATCTTTTTTAGTTTATACGAGGAAGTTATTAACAAACAAATTTGGCAACACTTTAAACCTTACATCTAATGCATTATAAATGTATTAATATTGTATTGATTTAATGCAATATATCTTTTCCGAAATAATTGTAAGTTAAAATGCATTTTAAAATGTGCATATTCCTTATATCAGAAATTGATTGGTTGTCATGAGTTTAAACGCAGTATACTAACAGTGATTAGATGCATATTATAATGCTATTCTGTCATAATCATAAAGTGTTATGTAAGGTTTTTTATTTGTGAAATAACATGTTGAATTGTGCATTGTAAGACCAAAGACTCGTTTCCTTATTATAGATTTAATATTATGTCATTTTATTGGTAAAACACTCCATTGATATGATAATTAAGATGTTGTTCAAACGACCTGGAGTTCGGTGAGATCATGCTAGCAACAAATCTCTCCCTAGAAACTTCTGCATTTTCCCTCTTTTTAACTTTCATAACAATAGCAATCAAGGATCTTTAATATGCATTTTAAATGCAGTCCAGTATTGCTTCAGCAGAGCAGGTAATGTATGATTATTACGCTTCTGGTCTGGATCTCTATTCAGATGCACAGTGTTTAAAAATCTCTTTCTCTGTTTATGATTGTTGACGCCTGGTTTAAAGCGTGTGGATGGTTCGTCTCTGTAGATGTCAGATAGTAGTGAGCGTTGTTTATGTATGTCTTTGTTGATTGCTCACAGTGAGAGCTGAATTGTCTCCTGAAATATAAATGTCTCATTTATTAATGTGTGTGTTTTGCGTTTGAAGAGCACAGATTAAATCCGTTTTGATGCTATTTTAGGATTTTATTGGCAGAAAAATATCCAGGTTACTGTATTAAAAGATTTAATCTGCTTTTAATGACCTTTAATAGTTTGCAGATAAGATGTTGATTTTTGTTTAATGAAAAGGTAATTTGTTGTAAGATCATTTGATTTTAATATAACTGATTAACTGATGAGTAATCAAGTACTGAGTAATAAAAAAACGTGGTTATTTTAACATTATATCAATATTACATTAAATTGTTCTACATATTAACTAATATTTTATTTATTTTATCTGTTTTAAATTCATCTATAAAACATAAAATAGAAATTATAAATTATTTGTAGTACTCTTGATTATTGGGTATATTTATTTTAAAGTTTGATATATATATATATATATATATATATATATATATATATATATATATATATATATATATATATATATAATTGAATAGTAATAATTAATATGATTAATAGTTTAATCAATTAACACATTTGTAAGTGAGTATTATATTACATTTTTCACTTTTCTGAATATTTTAAGTACTTTATTATCTAATATTTAAATTGTCAAAAATTTATTTGTACAGCATAAATATACTGCAATAATGATTTAAATTGTAGCACTTGGATATTTAAATTGTTGTTAAATATATATTAATGTAATAATATAAATAGTGTTATTTAATATGTAAGAAAATATTATTTTTGAGAGTCCTGTATTTTCTTTTTAAAGCATTAATATTTACAATTGCTTGAATCAAGATCTTAATTTTGCAAACTAGGCAAAGTTTTTCATGATCCACTCTGAAACTGTTTGTTGTGTTTGCTTAGTACTAGTAAGTAGTTTGTTTTTTGTGAAGTAGATCCATGCATTGGGTTGCAAGTGTGGCAATTTGATAATTAAAGCTAAAGATTAGCATCTGTATTTGGACATCAGTGTAGATTTGCAGGATAGTCTGTTTGTCAGAGGTTTTCACGCTTCATGCATAAAGAGCCAATCGTTGAGCGCTGGATTTTCCCCTGGTTGATTTGAGCTGATCTACAAACTCACTATGATCTTTTCCCATCCTCCTCCACAGAGGCACAACAGGAACAAACGTTCAAAGACGAGAGTGACGCCGCCACTTTAAGACAGACCCTCCCTGATCTGACCCCCGATGAACCCTCAGAAGTCGCCGCCCTCCCTGCAGAAGACCCCGCCCTCCCCGCAGAAGACCCCGCCCCTGGACAGACTGACCCCGCCCCTCAGCCTGAGGGGGAGGAGCCTGTCGCAGGGGACGACGCGGCTGGTGATCACTGCAGCGACGAATCGCCCAACAAATCCCCATCGAAGAAAAAGAAGAAGTTTCGCACCCCGTCGTTCCTAAAGAAAAACAAAAAGAAGTCTGAAACCCAGTGAGGAAGCTTTGCTCCGGCGTTTCTGCAGTACATTTTCTTTAAATCGATTTGCTTTTGTACTGTGTTCACATTTAGTGTGCCGATCTTTTTATTAAAGCCTCATATTGTTTTATTCTTTTTAATAAATGCTGGCTGAAGTGCACTCTATAGTGCAGCTTGTTAAGCATGTTCCACACACATCTGTTTTTATAAAGAAAATTGCAATCTGAAAACCAATAACCATTATAATGTATCGGAAATGTATCTGATGTAATTGTTAGAGGAAATTAATTAATGAAAAGAGTTCCTTCTGGTGTTCGATGGAAATCTTTGCTCTGCTGCATGTTTATGATTTTTCAAATCATATCTATAAACATCTTAAAAAATAGAAATAACCTGGAGTGAAATAATCGTAACATCTCATCTGGCCAGAGTGTAATATAAGCTCACGATAATATTCTGACCAGCGCAAGATTTGTTTTCGGATGGAAATTTTTAAAATGGGTGAATCTCACAAAACCTGTTTATTACACATTTCACCCCGAATTCAAAGCAAAGAAGTCTTTTTTTTTTTTTTTTTAATGAAATGAAGCCTTTATTGTCATATTTTCATAAAAAACAAGCACACTTTCCTCCCAATTCTCTGCTAAATACATGTTTTTTAGCACGAATTCTAGGAGAAGCAATGCAAAATCTCTCTGATTTCACACGTCATTTTCTTAACGAAAAAAATTCAATGAAATTATTTTTTTGTGAGATTCGCCTGTATCTGTATCTAAACGTCTTCTGTTGTAATGTACTAAACACAAACCGCTTTCCCTTCATGTAAATGTTGTTTTAAAACTAGCTGTGAGTTTTACCCTGCAGTAATATGAATCACTAATGTTTGCTTTTGCTTTTATATATATGTAGTTATTTTTTTAGCTCTAGGTTGTTTAGTTTCATTCAAACACATCAGTAACTTGATGACACTGTTGTAAATGACACTATTAAACATCCTGTGTAGTTCCTCACAGACTCTGTTATTGAAGTTGCAGACCGCCGCTGTTATTGATTATATGTGTGTTCTGGCTCAGATGCTCACAAACACACACTCCTCCGTGTGTGTTCATTTAGAAACACTGAGAATATTCACTCAACTATCCTGAATAACCACAAAGAAATGTGCTTAAAAATTAATGTCTGGATGAATCCCACAAAGAAACGTACAATTCAAAATTCAACACAAATCTAGAGGAAAAACATGAGGCTTGCATAAAAATAAAACAAGGACCCTTTATTTTTGCATATATGTAATTTTCTTATTACTGTAATATAGTAACGGAAATTGTTTATTAAAGCATACATTTTAGTGCAATAAATATTGTGTATACATATATATATATATATATATATATATATATATATATATATATATATATACTTGCAAAAATACATACTTTTTCTGCATTTCAGTAATGGGAATATTTATTATTATCTTTTTTATTATTATTTTGATTGACGTTTTATTCCAGATTTAAATATTCCCAATTTTCTATTTAAAATTGTCTATTTTTAGGACCCTTAAGTTTCATACAAACTAATAAAAATATATTTTTCATTATGGTAAACATATTTTGGAGGGAAAATATGCAAATTAAATAGGTTTTCAAATTTAGGATTGATTTTCATTCTTTTGATTTGCCGTTGAATTATGACTTGTACGTTTCCTTACAGATTTTGTGAGATTTATCTGTTGTTGAATGACTAACCTGTGCAGTATATTATCTCTTTAATATGATTGTAACAAATTGCTCTTGAGTGTAACACACACAGAAAAACAGAAAGGAGTGAAATACTAACCGAATCTTTCATTTTTGTTGCTGCAAATAGCTTTTGGCTTGTACATATAGGAATTCTGGACCAATGTGAAGCTGACAGTGCAGTTTGAGTCTGGTTTAGACACTAGAGAGTCGTTTGCTGAAGGACTGCATGGCATTATGGGCTTCTAGCTTGTGTTGTTAGTCCTTTGCACAGCTGTTCTTCATTTTTAGTTTCTGTTGAATGCTGTTCTTTTTTTTTTTCTTCCAGAATAATTGTATGTAAAAACACAATTCGCTTTATCATGGTACTGTATATTTGGCAACCATGAATAAAACTCCATCTTTAAAAATCAGCCTTGATTTGATTGTTTCATTCATAAAACAGGGCCTGTACTCACAAAACATATTAAAGAACAATATAATACAAAAAATAAAAAGGACATCTTAAAAATAATGGGTGTGTCTATCCTATTTTAACTCAATAAAACCAAATCTGAAGCTATCCTGAAATGGCTGTTATTGCAGATAACATCTGAAGTAAAATTAATTTACATGCACATAACAAAAACTAATCCTGTGTTAGTTGCTTCACCACCTGTGTGCGGTTTAGAAAGCAATTAGCAATGCAGTAATTAGTCTATATATGAACAAGTGGACTGACCCCGGTGATGTTTGGAAATGTGGCTAGCATTTAGCTTAGACAAAAGATTGGTTATCATTTTAGGTCCTGATGATTAAATGTTTCTAATGCACGAGTTTTTGCTTTAAAAAGTGGTCGTTATTCCACTGAAACTGCGATTTTTGTGACTTGAAATGGCGTCTAGATCTTCTTTTGAGGAGGATTTGTCTTGTCCTGTATGCTGCGACTTTTTTATAAATCCCGTCGTTCTGTCCTGTAGTCATAGCGTCTGTGAAGATTGTGTGCATCGGTTTTGGGAAGATAAGAGACGTAAAGAGTGTCCAGTTTGTAGAAGATCTTCAAAGGAACGTCCTCCAGTTAACTTGGCTTTGAAGAACCTGTGTGAGACCTACCAACAACATCTGAGCCGCGGACCTTCGTCTGGAGATGAAGGTGTCTGCGGTCTTCACAAAGAGAAGCTGAAGCTCTTCTGTCTGGACGATCAAGAGCCCGTGTGTCTGGTGTGTCGAGACTCCAGAAAACACACCAACCACAGATTCAGTCCTGTGGATGAAGCCGTGATGGACAATAAGGTCAGACAAAAATGATTAACTGTTCAGTGATCTTTTATTCTGACACTCTTGATTTTATGAAAATGCATCAGCAGAAATGCACTTTGTCCTGTCTCTGTAATTATATTTAATAAAGGCAACGGTTTGTTCAACTCAGGAGATTCTCAAAGATGCTCTTGGACACTTGGAGAAGAAGCGGGGAATATTTGCGAGTTTTAAAGAGTGTTTTAATGAACGTGATGAACTCGTCAAGGTTTGAAGTTAACCATTAACTCTATTTAAGGAATTTAAATGTAAGCTTGATCTAGTTTGGTTGTTGTCTTAAATTTCAGTTTAATGCCCAACATGCTGAGAGGCGGATTAAAGCAGAGTTTGAGGAGCTTCACCGGTTTCTTCGTGATGAAGAAGCGATCAGAATAACAGCACTGAGAGAGGAAGAGGAACGGAGGAGTCGGATGATGAGGGACAAGATCGAGGAGACCAGCAGACAGATCTCATCTCTCTCTCAGACCATCAGAGACACCGAGGAGCAGATGAAACGCGATGACGTTTCATTCTTGCAGGTCTCGATTGAATTCTAAATAAGCGACATTTTCAGTGAACAAAACCAAATTCTGATTCGTTTGCTTCCTCCCTTTTCTTCGCAGAACTTTAACTCAACATTGCAAAGGTTTGTGTCCTTCCGGTTCCTCTTCTCCCTGGTTCTGAACTCAATCCTGCAGTCTCTCTGACGTCTGAGTGTTTTATTCTCCAGAGCTCTGTGTAACCCGCCGCTTCCAGAAGCCTTTCCTGAAGTGACGATCAGGTTCTCAAGTCACCTGACCAACCTGAAGCTCACGGTCTTACAGAAGATGCAGGACACTCTCGGTGAATGTGTGCATGACCGAATATCATCCCCTTCACTTGAGCACTACTTTCATTTCTTATAATTGCTCCAAGAAATCAGGAAGAATCTTTTCATTACCTGATGGGACACACTTATAGTGTTGTAAAAATGCAACTTTACGTGGCATTATTATTATTTAAATACTTGACATTTTAAAGGCCGCTTCTAAATGTGTATTCGGTAGTCTCTATAAAATGTAATGGTTTAATTTGTGGCGCTTCTAATTAAGCGACGAAAAGCAGTTGCAAATGTTGTAAATGCGTATTTTGCACCATTAAGACAAAACAACACCACAACATGTAATATCTAATTATTTTAGGCTTTTTATACTTAACTTGCATTGGAAAGGTTTTCTTGATCTCAGTAAAAACCTCATGATTTATACCAAATCCTGTTCTAAGCCTGGAATAATGCTCCAGAGCGATATTCAAGAGTGTGGATTTAATGCATGTTAAGGGCATTTGCGTAGTTATTTTAATTGTGTATAATTATGTCTCTGTGTTCTCCCTTTTAGCCTCATACTACTACAAGCCGTCTCCTATTCAATCTGATCTGGCTGCAATAGAGATTTCTGACAATCAAGAGGAATATAGTGAATACGAGTGCTTCCAGAGGGATGGAGGGAACTGTACGAAGATATTTGGAGGTCGACGGTCTAATGGAGACCGACAGCAGTTTCCAGATCCTCTAGCCCGTGCCACTGATTTATTCCCTGCTCCGGTCAGCACCACAGAACCGACCTTCAACCTACCCCTGATCCACAGAGGTCCTCCTGTGTCACAGATCCTCCGCAGCCAGATTATGACGAGGATGAACTACGGAGAAAAACTAGTCGTAGGCCGCCCTCGGTTGAGATCGAGGTTTAGGCGCACGAGCGTTCCCTCTCCACTGGATTTGGCATTTGGAGCTTCGACCAGTGCTTCACTCGGGGGGAATCCTCAAGGGGACTTGAAGTTTTTGACGTTCAGGGGAGGAGACTTCAGTCTTCAAGATATGGTGATCTGTGACCATGAAGTTCAGATTTAGTTTAGATACTTCACACGAAGATATTTAGTCATTGCTAATTATTTTGTGGTTCTGTCACAAGTCATTTATTTCTTTTTATTTTAGATTTAAAAATAAACGGATCAACAATTTGTGTCTTATTTAATAATTAAAAAAAAAAAAGGGACCAAAAAGCACAAGAGCACTATACCACCACAGACAATGACAGGTGAATGTGAGATGAAGTTGCGCCTCCTGCTGGATGTGTACTGTACTGCACGGTCAAAGTTACTTCAACTAAAAACATGCATGGGAACAGTTTGTGTATTTTTGATATTTTATACATTAGCTACTAGACGTTGAACTTTAGCTTTTATTTTTTCAATCAAATTATTAACAGCAAAAAATACTAATGAAAATACTTGCAGCGTCTGTATTGGGATGTTTTCCAGACCTGCCAACCTGTGTGTTTTTACAATGTAATTTTTTATTTTATTTTTTTAAAATAACCTTTTTAGCACGTAATAATTGCCTACATGAGTGCATTCACTTTATTTGTTTAATACAAAATTCAGAGATATATGCTATGGTGTACCATGAATCGGCCAAAAAATACAGAGATCTGAATTTGTGCTCATATCACATGGCCCAAACACAGAAGTGTACTGGAGTTTTTGTTTTATTAAATTTTTTTAATGGGCATTAAAAAAAAACAAAGTAGCAAAACCAAACCGTTTATCTCCACTAATACAAAACAAGATGTGAGAACCGTAACCAGAAATTGCATGCAATCTTTGGAGATAGGTTTGAAACGCGTTGTTAAAGAAATGATACCGTGATTATGATACGTTTTCAACTGATTTTCACTCTGAACTGGAGATTTCTAATGATCCAGTAAAATCTAATGAATATAAGCCTTTTCAAAGAGTAAACATGAAATAAAACAATGAACTTTAGACAGACATCTGATGATCTTGTTCAGTCGACACTGAATACTTTATTACTATTTCTGATGATGGTTAATGTTATATTACATGTTTTTTTAGGAATATCGACGGCAGATATGAAGTTTTTTAATTGGAAACAGACTTCTGAGAGTTAAAACCAGATTATTACTGCACTTAAAACAGAAAGTTTGGAGACGGATCGACACAAGACTTTGAAAATGACATCTAGATCTTTTTCTGAGGAGGATTTGAATTGTCCAGTGTGCCTTGACATTTTTATAGATCCTGTACTTCTGTCCTGTACTCACAGCATCTGTAAACATTGCCTTCAGAGGTTTTGGGAAAAACAAGGACATAAAGCTTGTCCACTCCAGAAAACACACCAACCACAGATTCTGTCCCATAGATGAAGCTCTGACCGATAACAAGGTAAGAGATATTATTTGATGAAATCATCTCAATAATTAATGATGAGTCTTCTTTAGCTTTGATAACATTGTGCATTAGTTGTGGTGTTGTTTTGACAAAGTTATGCAACATCACAGCATTTATTTCCACCAAAATGCATTGTTTTTTGGCTCAGATCCTGTGTTAACAATGGGACAGTCGAATCACTCAAGACTTTGAGCCTAATAAATCTGGTCCTCCTGGATTATGGCCATAAGAAATCTCTTCTGACATGCTTGATTGAGAAATGAAAAGCTGCCTGTGTATAAAATAACTTAATAAATAGTTGGTATATTTATTCTCGCACACTAACATTTTGTGATGAAAAATCATTGAATAAATATATTATTTTAACTTTTTACTCCTCTATCCATATGTGAAATAAAAGAGGCAAAATCTGAAATAAGAAAATACACAAAAAACGGAAAACCAGACTATTTTTCTGTCGATTTCTTCCAGGAGAAACTCCAGGATTTACTGAACCACTTACAGGAGAAATTTTACAGGAGAGGATTTTAAACAGAATTTGGATAAATCTGCTAAACATATTCAGGTTTGATATACTGAAGCTTATATGTTTATAATGTTTCTATATTCCCTTTGATATGGACCGAGTTTAATCATATCTTTCTCAGGCTCAGGCTCAATGCACAGAGAAGCTGATTAAAGAAGAGTTTGAGAAACTTCACCAGCTTCTGCGTGACCAGGAAGCGATCAGAATTACAGCGCTGAGAGAAGAAGAGAATCGGAAGAGTCAGAAGATGATCGACAGGATCGAGGAGACCAGCAAACAGATCGTATATCTCACACGCTCCATCAGGGATACACAGGAGCAGGTGAAAGCTGGAGAGGATTCATTCCTGCGGGTGAAAACCAGTTTTCATTATGTTTATACATTTGGAGACAACTGCAAATATATCAAATTCATTTTCAGAGATAAAAACTGAATTCAGTGTTGCTTAATAAATTGTATTTCTTGCCTTTTTTTGTTGCAGGACTTAAAGGACTCATTGAAAAGGTTTGTAGGCTGTTTTTGTTATCTGAGTTCTGTGATCTGAACTAAACTGACTCCCGAATGTTTTCCCAGAGTTCGGCATGGTCTGTCGGATCCAGAGAACGTTTCAGAAACGCTCATCGATGTTCCAAAACACCTGAAAAACCTCAAGTTCACCGTGTTACAGAAGATGCAGGAAGATATTAAATACAGTAAGTATATTATTAAAGCTTCTCTTTTCACACTTGTCGAAAGTTTGGATAAAGTTTAAACTACATCTCTTACCAGAGTTTTCAAGCTACAACCAACAAACTTGAGTCCGATCTCGAGACTGGTCTGATTTGGGTTGCTCTACTATTTCTAACTGATCAGACTTATGGTTTTTGTGAAACGGATTATCAAATGCCCAACAGACTTCCACTGAGGGGGTCTCAACGTTTCAAGAGGGCGAAGAGTTTTTACAATGAGATTCGAGTGTTTAAGCTGTCTGTCACTAGCAAAGTTTAATGACTAGCAACATGCTAATCATTCGTTATTTTAACATTATTATAATTATGCTAGAAACACGTTAAAAACAAATCTTAGCAACATGCTAACAATATGTAAATCATGCTAGAAACATGATTAGCAACAAATGCTAGCAATGTGCTAACAGAATGCTAATCATGTTAAATCATGCTAGCAACATGTTAACAACATGCTAATTGTGCTAGAAACACGTAAACAACAAATGCTAGCAATGTGCTAACTAAATGTTAATCATGCTAGAAACACGTAAACAACAAATGCTAACAATGTGCTAACAAAATGATAATCATGCTAGAAACACGTAAACAACAAATGCTAGCAATGTGCTAACAACATGCTAATCATGCTAGAAACATATAAACAACAAAGGTTAACAATGTGTTAACAACTTGCTAATCGTGCTAGCAACATGTTAACAACATGAAAATCATGTTAGAAACACTTTCACAACAAATACTAGCAATGTGCTAACAACATGCTATGCTAAACATGATAACTCATGCTACAAACATAATTAGCCACATACAAATAATGTGCTAATCTAACAACATCATGTTAATCATGCTAGAAACATGTAAACAACAAATGCTAGCAATATGGTAATAACATGATAATCATGCTAGCAACATGTTAACAACATGCTAATTGTGCTAGAAACACATAAACAACAAATGCTAGCAATGTGCTAACAACATGCTAATCATGCTAGAAACATGTAAACAACAAATGCTAGCAATGTGCTAACTAAATGTTAATCATGCTAGAAACACGTAAACAACAAATGCTAACAATGTGCTAACAAAATGTTAATCATGCTAGAAACACGTAAACAACAAATGCTAGCAATGTGCTAACAACATGCTAATCATGCTAGAAGCATATAAACAACAAAGGTTAGCAATGTGTTAACAACTTGCTAATCGTGCTAGCAACATGTTAACAACATGAAAATCATGCTAAAAACATTTTCACAACAAATACTAGCAATGTGCTAACAACATGCTAAACATGATAACTCATGCTACAAACATAATTAGCCACATACAAATAATGTGCTAATCTAACAACATCATGTTAATCATGCTAGAAACATGTAAACAACAAATGCTAGCAATATGGTAATAACATGCTAATCATGCTAGAAACATGTAAACAACAAATGCTAACAATATGCTAACAACATGCTAATCATGCTAGAAACACGTTCACAACAAATGTTAGCAATCTGCTAACAACATGTTAATCATGCTAGAAACATGTAAACGGCAAATGCTAGCAAATTGGTAACAACATGCTAATCATGCTATCAACACGTTATTAACATCTATCTAAACTTTCAAACTTCAAGCTTTTATAACTGCTTCAAACTTTCAGGCTACACTTTCTCAAGCCAACTTCAAAGTTTATTCACAAAATGTACTCATCTGTTTTGATTTTTTAATATAATTTATATTATTTATTTAAATAAATGCAGCCTTGCTGAGCAGAATAGACTTCATTAAAACATCCTAATGTTTGTGCACGTGTCCCCTCTCTCTCTTCAGCTCCGGTGACCTTGGACCCCAGCACTGCTCACAGTAATCTCATGGTGTCTGATGATCTGACCAGTGTGCGGTTCAGAGATGAGGAAAAGCTGCTTCCTGATAATCCCGAGAGATTTGACAGTTGGGAGTGTGTTCTGGCTTCAGAGGGCTTCGACTCAGGACTTCACTGCTGGGACGTTGAGGTCGGAGACCTCACAAACTGGACCTTCGGTGTGATGACCGAATCTGCTCGGAGGAAGGGTGACATTCTGACAGAGAAGGGACTTTGGGTTCTTGGGTACGCTTCTGGGGAATATTATGCATTCATTACACCAGAGCAGTCGCCTCCGCTGACGGTCAAGAATAAACTCCAGAAAATCAGAGTTCAGCTGAACTACGAAAAAGGAAAGCTGTCCTTCATCGATCCTCTCAGTAACACATCCATTCACACTTTTACACAGAAGTTCACTGAGAAAGTCTACCCATGGTTTGGTCTTCGCTGTGATGTCTGTCCTCTGTGATCTTACCAGTCAACTGAAGAAATCATTTAGAGACGAAACGAGTAAAGATGACTCCCATTTTAACTTTAAAATAGAAAGCATTTGTAAATCAGTTCACTCTGACATGTTTTAATGTTTGATTCTGTGTCTTAATCTGAACTATTTTAAAAGGCATCTAACACATTTCTTAAATTATCATTATTATACAGTTTAATAATATATATAACATTCTTTTTCTGTGAAGCTGCTTTGCTGCATGTGCATCATGAAAAGCAATGCACAAATAAACACGAGTTGATTTAATGTTACCATGCTTTGATGAACAATATCTTTACTATATATTTTCCAAAACACATTTTACACTAAAACTTTCCAGTCAAAAATGACCAAATAAGGGTTAATGGTGTAGCTCTCAGTTGCTGTTAATGAATCGAATGCTCTTAAATGCATGGATGGTACACATCAAGCTTTTCTTGCAATTTAGTAGCCATGTAGATCACTATGATAAGATATTATTTATAATGTAAAGCGATTAGTCAGATTTAGTCCTGGTGCACTTCCCTTTTCCTGAATTCAGTCGTTTATTTCTCGCTGTACACTTCAGCGAACAAAATGCACAGATGGTGATGGAGACGTTTTACAGGAAATTAGGCCTTTGTTTCATCAGTTTTGTTTTCAAGGAAAGCTTAGCTTTCATTTTCAGAAATACAGAAACTGGTTTACAGCTATATTTACACGTGTCTATGTGTGAGTCCCATGAATGTAGACAGCAATGAGGTCTGATTATTGTATGTATTAACTCATTCACAGTATTAGTGACCAGAGAGCTGATAATGAACGATGACAGTAATAAGCGTGACTTACACCATTTATTTTATTTTCATGGTTTTTTTCATATAATTTACAGTGCAGTAAATCAATCCAGAACATGGACACATTTAGCCACTATTTGTCACAGGTAAGTGAGGACTGACAAATGTAAAGTTGAAATATGATTCATAGCAGCTGATCCGTGTAAATATTTACATTCTTCCCACACCTACATCACTTCCAGAACCTGTCTCTTCAGGAATGAGGGGAATCAAGAAACAAGCTGCAAACAGCCAAGAATCATTGCTCTGAAAGATGAGTGCACGAGGTGGATTCTGATTGGCTGTCAATGTTGTCATTGTTTGCAAACTGAAAACAAAGTTGTTTCTCTGTATCATTATCATTCTAGTCGTTGTGTGACTCTGCGATGCTTATAATTAGAAAGTTATTAAAACTTCATCATTATTGTTTTCATTCCTTGATGTGAATGGGCTTTTGCACAAGGTTTGAATTATAAAAGATCATTGGATAACACACATGCAGGTCTGTTCCTCATGCAAAGTGCCTTAAAACTTTTTCAACATTTTTTTTCCACTATGAAGACCATTTTGTGCAATGGAAAGTTTCCATGCATGTTGAACCATCAGTGCCACTAAAGAACCTGTATTTTCAAGAGTGCATGACTTCTGAAGTCTTCGAGACATGAGTCATACAGAGCACTTTAATGGTGTTTTTATCATTCCTTAATCAAAAAGATCTCTTAGGATTTGGCTTATTGACTTATTGTGAATTAACATCTAAAGACTAATAATAAACGGCAATTATTATGTCCTAAAGATTTAGACTACTGTTAGATTCAGTATGATTTATTTCCATTAAAAATTCTGGTGATCTCTAAAATGTTGCAATAATGAACAGATCTCGAGTCTGAGAGGATCCGGTTTATCTGCATTGTACAGAATGAAGCAGATTTCTCAGTGTTGAGCTCCTCCCACTGGATTTAAAGACAGACGTCTGATGTTTTAGCTCATATCTTGCTTCAATTCTGTATGTGCATTATTTCTGCCGTGGATGTGAAGCTTAAAAACTAGTCTCTAAGACAGATTTGGACGTGCAAAATGGCATCTGAAGGTTTTACTGAGGTGGACTTCACTTGTCCTGTGTGCTTTGACTTTTTCATAAACCCTGTTGTTCTGAACTGCAGTCACAGCATCTGTTCAAACTGCATCCAGGCGTTTTGGGAAAGTAAGGGAATTAGGGAATGTCCCATGTGCAGAGAGATATCGACAGTGAATGATCCTCCGTTAAATCTGGCTTTGAAGAACCTGTGCGAGACCTTCCAGCAGGAGCGAAGTCAAGGACCTTCCTCGGGAGCCGAGGCCGTCTGCAGCGCTCACAGAGAGAAGCTGAAGCTCTTCTGTCTGGATGATCAGCAGGCCGTGTGTTTGGTGTGTCGAGACTCCAAACTACACACCGACCACAGCTTCTGTCCAATAGATGAAGCCGTGCACAATAACAAGGTCAGAAATCTGATTTTACTGATGTAATCTGAGGTTTATGTACAGTATACACACACAGAAGAATGAATGAGCTGAAACCAAGCTGCTGATTTGGAAGCACACTAATGCATTTGCTAATGTCTTTTATCATCTCATTTGTTTTCAAACTTAAATCTACGGAAGTCCATTTTAGCTACTGATTTCAAAGTAAGTAAAACAAAGTAATTGTGACTTGTGAACTGAGTGAAATTCATAATTCTGACTGAAAAAGCAACAATTCTGTGAAAGAAAAATATCTGAGTTGAGTGAAACTTGCATTTCTGTGAGAAAAGTCAGAATTTGGAGATATAAACTCACATTTGTGAGGGAAAAAAAAAATACTTGTGAGATAAAAAGCCACAATAACCTTGTTTTATTTTTTATTCAATGGTAGAAACAGACTTGCATGCATCAGATCCATTGTGTTTGTTATAATTTACAGGGAGTGGTTGGAGTTAGTTTGATTGATTAAGCATTGAACAGGTGTCACTGGTTTCAGTTTTCTGCCCTCCCTCCAAACACATTCCCTCTATTGTGATATCAAATAACAGAGAAACAATGCAATAAATCAATAAAACAGAAGAGCCAGACACTATTTCTATGTTACTTTGGTATCACTGCACTAAACGGTTGTTAACCACTTCAGTTGAAATGAACAATACTTCTACAGCATTTATTAATCTTAGTGTTATTTTCCTTTACTAATGCATTGTTAAAATTAAAAGTTGTGTTAGTTAACATCATAATGCAATGCGAATTAGCACGACTGTATTTTAATGAACTTACATCAACGAAGATGAATAAGTACATTATACATTAATACATTAATGGAAGCTAAAGTGTTACTGTTGCTTTCTTTCAGGAGAAACTCAAAGCTGTACTGGAAAACTTACGGGAGAAGATGGGATTATTTGATAATTTTAAACAGACGTTGGATCAGACTGCTGATATTAATAAGGTTGGGAATGAACAGTGTGATTTAAGTACTTCTGGATGCTATAGATATAGTTTGGCCATTATAACCCGCTGTTCATTTTCAGGTTCACACCGAAGAAGCAGAAGAGAAGATCAAGATGGAGTTCGAGGAGCTTCGAGAGATTCTACGCAACGAAGAAGTGGTTAGGAATAACAGTGCTGCGAGAGGAAGAGAAGCAGAAGAGTCAGATGATAAAGGAGAAGACTGGGAAGACCAGCAAACAGATCGTATCTCTCAAATGTGCGATCAGAGATGTAGAGCAGCAGATGAAGACTGAAGATGATTCATTCCTGCAGGTGCCAACGAACGCTCATCAACAGAATCCCAGTGTTATTATTAAGACAGGTGCTAACGCATGAATGTCATCTCTTTCTCTTTGTCTTTACAGAACTTTAAGAGCACATTGCAAAGGTTTGTTGTGTTTCCTGTTTCTCTTGTGCATTCATTGGCTCTCAGCCAAAACAAGAATTCCTGAAAGTTTTTATGTGTGTTCCAGATCCCAGTTCAGCCTGCCAGATCCGGGGAATGTTGCCGATTTGCTGATCAATACCCAAGAATACCTGAGTGACCTGAGGCTCACTGTGCTCCAGAAGATTGACAGCTCCAGGGGGGAGCCCAGTGTGAGGGGGGCCCAGACTAACAGACGGGGCAATTCCAGAGCGGGGCCCAGTGTCAGGGGGGACCCCACTTTCAGAGGAGGCCAGAATTTCAGAGGGAACCCCAGCATCAGGGGGGATGCCAGTTTTAAGGAGGACCCTACTTCCAGAGGGGGACAACATTTTAAAAGGGGGCACAACCCTAGAGGGGACCCCAGTTTCAGGGGTAGGCAAAATTTTAAGGAGGACCACAGTAACAGAGGGGACCCGAGTTTCAGGGGTGGGCAAAATTTTAAGGAGGACCACAGTAACAGAGGCGACCCCAGCTTCAGGGGGGGACACAATTTTAGGGAGGACCCGAGTAACAGAGGGGACCCCAGCTTCAGGGGGGGACACAATTTTAGGGAGGACCCGAGTAACAGAGGGGACCCCAGCTTCAGGGGGGGACACAATTTTAGGGAGGACCCGAGTAACAGAGGGGACCCCAGCTTCAGGGGGGGACACAATTTTAGGGAGGACCAGAGTAACAGAGGGGACCCCAGTTTCAGGGGTGGGCAAAATTTTAGGGAGGACCCGAGTAACAGAGGGGACCCCAGCTTCAGGGGGGGACACAATTTTAGGGAGGACCAGAGTAACAGAGGGGACCCCAGTTTCAGGGGTGGGCAAAATTTTAAGGAGGACCACAGTAACAGAGGGGACCCCAGCTTCAGGGGGGGACACAATTTTAGGGAGGACCCGAGTAACAGAGGGGACCCCAGCTTCAGGGGGGGACACAATTTTAGGGAGGACCCGAGTAACAGAGGGGACCCCAGCTTCAGGGGGGGACACAATTTTAGGGAGGACCCGAGTAACAGAGGGGACCCCAGCTTCAGGGGGGGACACAATTTTAGGGAGGACCCGAGTAACAGAGGGGACCCCAGCTTCAGGGGGCCAAAGCTCCAGAGGGTGCAGAGGAGTTCTAGGGGGCCCCTTGAGGAGGTCACGTTAAGCTTAGCCAGCTGTACCCTCAACCAGCAATACAACTATACAAATGAGTAAAAAATTTAATATTCAAATTAAATATTTCTATTCAGAAACTACAAAGAAAGGGAAAATAAGAGTGAATTAAACATGAAATTTTGAAGTAAATTTTTTTTAAGTTTTTATTTTGTTTACAACTTTGTTAAGCATAGAGGTTTATTATTTCCTCATGAGTTTTTTGATGGACAGTTTGTTGATAACAGACAATGGTTTAATGACGGTGAATGGAATTAACATTCACACAGAACACAGAGTAGAAGTATAGAAAGATACTTCTATTATCAAATTAATTTGAACAAATCTGTTTAATATTTTACTATATTATCATCCGATTTTCATAACTTTTATCTGTTTATTGTTTTGCACAAGGTTTTTCAATAGCCTTTTTAACAGTGTATACAGCCATATATTTTTTTCCATTTGAATGGCTTCTATTTAATGGTTAAATGACATATTAGCAATAAAAAACATAAATATAAATTGAAATATAAGGTAGGAAAGAATCGGAAGGAATTGGTCTTATTAGAAGCAGTGTAACATGCTAATGACTTTGAAACTTATATCATAAGTTAATAAAACATACATGTAGTTAGTACCGTAGTTACTTTAACAACAAATTATTAATAAATTCAATCGATGTCAAAAAAAAATTTTTGTTACATTTTTTTTACATATTTTTTTCTTTACTTTAGTTTACTTAAACTTGAATTTAAAAAGCATGTCTAATCAAATTAGTTCATAAAACATTTGTTTTATAATTAAGAATTTAATGATAAGATTTAATTTTTAAGATTTAATTTTGCAATAATAGAGGCATATGAAATGTATTCAATCTTTTTAAAAATGTAATCAAATTAAAATTCAAAAATGAATTTTATTGTTGACAAGCAAAAGGTTTAAAAAAATTGACCTTTATGACTGGTTTTGTGCTCCAGGGTCACATTTATTAAAATAATTATTTTGTTTTATTATTAATGTAATAATTTTAGTACTTTATATTTATATCATTTTAAAAACATTTTTTAATAAAAAAAAAATGCAAGACACAGTGCACTGGAATGGAAAATAACTTTTTACATGAATATGTTTATGACCGTTTGTTTTTGTACTTGATGAGTGAGATGCTAAAAAGCAGCAAGATGCTGAAAAATCATAATAAAAACACAAAACGTATAAAAACGGTCAAAAACATCTGTCTGTAGTACATTTATTTAAAATAAGCTTTCATTTATACCACTACTTGAAAAAGATCAGGAGCTTTGGAAAACTTGTCATTTATACTCATATTGAAATTTTTGCTATTAACACGACTTTATTACTAAAAAGTTACCTTTTTTCATGTCTTCACTTTAAAAACTAGGCCATGTTTTCCGGTTTGGCCTTTATTCTTCATCTTCATCTTAGTTATTATGTTCTCATGATAATCTGTGACAGTAATCAAGCTTTGATGTATTTTGGGTGTTTCATACAATGTATTTTAATTTTGAAACAGTATCATTGTTCTTTGATACTGATACTATAGCTATATTAATTTAGGATGTGGTTCTGTCATAAATTGTTCTTTTAATTTGACTGTCCTTCTTCAATAAATATTAGTATGATAATTTGACAATAATCAAGTTTAAATGTAATTTGGGTGTTTTGCGCCATTTATAACAATGTTCTCTAATGAAAACAATAGTCAACAATATTAAAACGATGTTATTAAATTCTGTAATAAAATGCTATAAATTAGGGTCTTCTTTTAATAAATGCACAATAAAGAAACAATGATCAGCTACATTTCTGTTTATTATTATTTTTAATTGCAGAACTTTTCACCGAATTTCACATTTTAATCTGTCTCTGGCAACTATCTATGTTATATGTTATAAAGCGTTCATGTTGTTTTTCATAATATATATATATATATATATATATATATATATATATATATATATATATATATATATATATATATATATATATATATATATATATATATATATATATATATATAATTAAAATAATCATGCAGTTAAGAATAATTACATCTATAGCAAACTGATATATACTAGATGTGTATTCTGATTTAAAAACATTCGAATAATTACATTATTATTATGATAATAAACCTCAGCTATGATAGCGAAGATGGAGACAATGTTTAATTTCATTAAAGGCAGACAGTGGGGGGCAGCAGAGGCCGTGGCGGTGACGTCACCGCGTGACGCCATGACGCACGAGCGTGTCCCCGTCAGCTGATCAGTGAGCCGCTGCGGAATTAACGCGCGTTGCTGCGATATTTTCATAAAATCAACAATCAAAACGAATATGAGACGGTAAAGAGCGGCTCCGGTGAGTAAAACACATCGACATCTAATCTGTCACGCGACTGGACAACGATATAGTCCCGCTGTCACATTATAATGACGATAAACACACAGATGAACGGGACAGAGGTCAATATACATACACAAACACACACACAGCCAACAAACATACACTTACACAAACACACACACTCATAATATACGTTACATGTTTATTATGTTCTTCTACACCTACACACGCACTATACACCGCAGATACAGGAAGACTACACACAGACACACACACACACACATATGGCATTTTTGCAGCTCAAAATGTTCATTCAGACAGGTGATTTTCAATCTAAATAAGAGTATTTCTGCTGAATGATATCAACTGCTGATGCCCAGACATGAATATTGTTTGGAAACATGTTTCCTCCTCCGCTATTTTCTCAGTTCACTTCAGTCCTTCATCTTTGATTGACAGGCCCAGACACAATCTCCATATGTGTTCAACAGGGCTGATATGGTTGGCTTTTAAGCATAAATCTAATGAACCAAAATATGAAATAAACAAGCCTCAAACAGACTGTGACTGTGAAGAATTTTGTGCATTCAATTTCAGTTTATATTTACGAATGTTTAGAATAGATCTGGTCAAAATGATGGGTTTAAATAGCTGTTATTGCTGTATATGCATTATATACATAATATAGAGCAATTATAGCAATTTATATATATGATACATTTAATTATGCTAAAACAATGCTTATTTTGCTTTTATATAATCTATATATGAAGGCCTATGCATTATATTGTGTATACTGGTATGCATATAGGATCAGCTGTTGCTTTGCTTTTTCTTTATATATATTTTTTTATATATGCACATTGATCCATGCAGTGTTTTGCATGTTAATTAATGTGTATATCTTTTTTTTTTTTTTTTTTTTTTTTTACATTTTCATAATCTATATATAAAGGCGTATGCATTATATTGTGTATACTGGTATGCATATAGGATCAGCTGATGTTTAGCTTTTTTCTTTTCTTTTTTATTTCCTTTTTTTGAACACACATTGATATATGCAGTGTTTTGCATGTTAGATACTCTGTATATCTCATTTATTTACGGTAAATGTTTTATTTGTAGGCCTTGATATTAATGCCACTTATGTGTCAGATTGCATTGAGGAAGTTGATTCTAAGATCCATTTGGCTTTGTTTCTCTTGCTCATTGTCATCGTTTATAGGTTTTATCATCGATTTAGCACTGCATTGCAAACTTGGCAGCAGTTTTCTTTATTTTACTTAGGATATTGCCTTTTATTAAAGGTGTTATTTTACTGGTGATTTGTTAAAAAAAACATGGCATGGAAATTGTACCAAAATGGATGCTTTATGTACAGATTTCACTTCTGTTAAATTCTCTATATCTTTAAAGCGGCTGATGTTTCCACATGATAGTTTTCTGGTAATGTCTGCTGACTTTCCGAGAGGTCGGTGGATCTGTGTTTGTCTGTACGGATGGACGCTCATTGATTGCTCTGAAAGGGTTTGGTTTGATTCGATTCGTCTGCTGTTGTGTTGTGAGTCTGGCAGAGCGGAAACACCAGTCTTACTGTTTCTAAATCAGCAGAGGAATGCTTTCAGGATGAAGCTGGTTCATTTAGTGAACATTAAACGAGTGTTTCACAGGCTCAGGTTGAATCTGAGGAGACACAAGCATGTCAGGTAAAATCAGTCCACTTTCTGCATTGCTTTCCTCTATATGTGTGAGCTTTGATGGATTTAAAGTCATGTGTTCTTAATAATCTGCGTTATTTATAGCTATACAGTTGTACGACCGATTGTTGAATTCTGACAATCTTTGGAAAATCCAGTAATGTTGTGTCTTATCATTTGTTTTATGTTGTTTATACAAATTATCTTGGATTTCTCTTTTCATAACACAAGCTGGCAGCAATGGTTAATGTTAAAAGCATGATTTGTGGTGTTTTATTGCACTTACAGAAGTGTTCAATGCTTGATGTCCGTTTATCTGTGCGTTACGTAACAAGCATCATGTCGATCTCAATTCTACTTCAGTTCTGTTCTAGAGTGATTTTAATTATCAATTCAGTTTATAGTTGTGCTGCACTTATAATATCAGATGTTGAACCTTTAATCAGATTAAAGAGTTTGTACTTAACCACTTTTGCATGTCGTTTTAAGGGATGGATATTGATTTTGATTGATTTTTTGTCAGTTTGAGGTTAAATCTGTGATGCACTCATTTGCTTCAGTTGGAAACGTGCTCTCTGTTCTTTCATGTATTCTGTGCATGTATACTGTAGTGTACAAGTTATAGTATGCATCATTTATACTGCAGGAATAGTATAGTATGAGGATTATGCTACTAGTGTGTTACTCCAAACATCTGGAGTCAATAATCATAAACATCTGAATCTGTTATGAATGAAAGGTTTTAAATATGCAGAATTGGTCAATGTTTGTTTTAATTGTATGTTATTATATATTTTTTAGGGTGAAGAATTACAAGTATATAATTTTGTAAGGTTTTTCTTGACTAAAAAAGCATATTTTATTTTTGGGATGCACCGATATTGAATTTTTTGCAGATACCGATAATTCTTTAAACGTGAAAGCCGATAACCAATATGTTGGCCGATTTTATCTAAATACACGTTTACATAATTTTTGAAAGCATGATTACCCCAAAAAGTCTCATCATTAAAAGGCATTAGACACTTCTACTTAAATATATAACAAATTAAACAATATTTCACTTATAATATCAGATGTTGAACCCTTAATCAGATTTAAAAAGTTTGCAGTTAACCACTTCTGCATGTTGTTTTAAGGGATGGATATTGATTTTGATAGATTTTTTTTTTTGTCAGTTTGAGGTTAAATCTGTGATGCACTCATTTGCTTCAGTTGGAAACATGCTCTCTGTTCTTTCATGTATTTTTTGCATGTATACTGTAGTGTAGAAGTTATAGTATGCATAATTTGTACTGCAGGAATAGTATAGTATGAGTATTATGCTACTAGTGTGTTACTCCAAGTATCTGGAGTCAATAATCATAAAAATAATTTTATTTTAGGGATGCACTGATATGGAAATTTTGGGCAGATACCGATAACTGATAACCGATAACCGATAACCGATAATTCTTTAAATATGAAAGCCGATTACAAATATGTTGGCCGATTTATGTAAATCCACATTTTTACATCATTTTTGAGAGCCTGATTACAACAAAAGTCTCCTTATTAAAAGGCATTAAATCCTTCAACATATATAACATAAATTCAACAATATTTCACTTATAATATCCGATGTTGAACCCTTAATCAGATTAAAGAGTTTGTACTTACCCACTTCTGCATGTTGTTTTAAGGGATGGATATTGATTTTGATTGATTTTGTTTTTCAGTTTGAAGTTAAGTCTGTGATGTTTGACAATCATGATGCACTCATTTGCTTCAGTTGGAAACGCACTCTCTGTTCTTTCATGTATTCTGTGCATGTATTCTTTACTGTAGTATACTGTAGTGTACAAGTTATAGTATGCATCATTTATACTGCAGGAATAGTATAGTATGAGGATTATGCTACTAGTGTGTTACTCCAAGCATCTGGAGTCAATAATCATAAAAATCATTTTATTTTAGGGATGCACTGATATGGAAATTTTGGCCGATACTGATAACCGATAATTCTTTAAATATGAAAACCGATTACATATATGTTTGCCGATTTATCTAAATCCACATTTTTACATCATTTTTGAGAGCCTGAATACCTAAAAAAAGTGTCATTATTAAAAATGCATTAAACACTCGACATAAATAACTAAATAAATAAATGAATTAAACAGTATGTATTTAATATAGGGATGCACCGAAATTTCGGCCACCGAAAATTTTCGGCCGAAAATGGCCTTTTCGGTTTTCGGCCGATAGACTTTTATCACCGAAACAACACGGCCGAAATGTTTTGATGACGCAAACAGAAACCGCGACCTGCACGTGCACCTGCATAAGGCAGACAACGAGCTCCACGCGATATTCACTTAACACCAGTGAGAACATTCTCTCTCTTCGTATTCTTTTATTCGCAGCACTAAAACGTCTCCTAACAAAGAAATTAAGACGGATCACGAAGTAAAAACAAAGAAAAGTACAGTCTTATAGAGTCTGTTAGCACACGTCTCATTGAGATCTTTTCGGATCCTCTGCACTTCATCGCGAATGTGCTTGATCCGCGTTATAAAGACCATTAACGTTACTTGTATGCGGAAATAAGGCAGCGCGCACGAGAAATGATCCAGGCCGCGCTGGATGCGGAGAACCCGCGTGGAGACGGAGAAGCGCCAAGCGCAGGAGACTGATCAGAGCGCAAAAAAAAAGACTGATCTCTGCACCAGATGAGTGCCATGCACCATCGCTGTTTGATATGTTCAGTGGAATTCTGCAAGAAAGTGCCTCAAGTAATAATAATACGTTGGCTATTTTGTTCTTCTTAGGCTACTATATATATACACACACACACACACACACACACACACAAACATACATACATAATATCAGATTGTAGCCGTATTTATGCTAGATTTCTGCTTTAATTTGATAAAAATGTTTATTTATGCCCTGGCCCTATTTAAATACACTCTCTCAAATATTTCTCAAAAGTCAGGCAGATGACAAGCTCAACTGCTCAACAGCTAGATGGTTATCTGTCTGAAGTCCCCATCCCCAGAAGTGATAACAGTCTTGCCAAATGGAGAAGTAATGCACTTTCTAGTCCTACATAGAAAAATTTCAAATGCACTTCACCTAAATGCACTTTGTTTTTATGAGAGAACTGTTCATTTTAAAACCTTTCTGCAGGCCAGTAGGCCTGTACATTATTATTAAATATACACATGAGTGGGATACATTTTTAGTTTGAATTTTATTTTATACTGTGCATTGTTGCAATGTGCTTAATAAATATTTGCATCATTTTTAATTGTGTATTTTTATGTTTTTTTTTTTTTATAAGTTATGTAATTGTAATTATCTTTGAAACTTTAATATTAATTTATGCAATTGCAATGTCTTAATTTTAGTAAAGTTAGTACACGGTCATAACAATAAATGCAATGGTACTAATAATTGGCATAATTTCTTTCGGTGTTTCGGTTTCGGTTTTCGGCCTTGGTTTTCTCTTTTTCGGTTTTCGGTTTCGGCCAAGAATTTTCATTTCGGTGCATCCCGAATTTAATAAACTGTGATTATTTAGAAAATGTTTATTATATATAACTGTAAATTCTATAATTATATACAGTATATAAAAACAAATATATATTTTTTTCCAGCCCTTTGCTTGTTCATCTAGGCCAGTTATTCCACTTCCTCATTTGTGTGTTTCTGGAATTTCCAACAATGCATTAATTTGTGTCTGAGTGCTGTTTTCTTTTCTCGTCTCTCTCTTCTCAGTATTGCAGAGAACATGTCAGGAAACAGTCTGGTATTACCCATAGTTCTGTGGGGCCGCAATGCGCCCACTCACTGCATCTCCAGCCTGCTGGTGATGGACGATCTGACCACCATCATCACCGGCTGCCATGATGGACAGATCTGCATCTGGGACATGACCCCAGAGCTGGAGGTGAGAGGTCACGGCGAGGTCACGCATGGCTTGGTTTTGTCATCTTCCATGGGCTGGAATGTCATGAAGGTTATTAATCTCTCTGTATTGTTTGATGAGTTTCTGTGTGTGTCTGTGTGTTTAGATCAATCCTCGCGCTCTGTTGTTTGGACACACGGCTTCTGTCACCTGTCTGTCCAAGGCCAGCACAGGAAGTGACAAACAATACCTCGTCAGCGCCTCTGAGAGCGGGTGAGAGAGAGTTTATCATGGGCTCTTTAAGTGCAGGAAGCTGTGAGATAACAGTGTGTTCAGACAGAGAGATGTGTGTCAGCTGAGACGTCTTTTATGTTTGTCATCAGGGAAATGTGTTTATGGGACGTCAATGATGGACGCTGCATTGAGTTCACCAAACTGGCCTGTGCACACACTGGAATACAGGTCACACACACACACACACACACACACACACACACACACACACACACACACACACACACACACACACACACACTTATTTAAATAACAACATACTTTATGCAGATTCACAAAAAAAAGAAAACATTCCAACATCATAAGACCAGCTAACAAAATGCCTATGTATTTAAAAAAATAATATATTATTTATATGCAAACCACATTTTTAGAATTAAGAAAAAATAAAACAATTTTTTTATGAGTCAACACTGCATTAGAGTAATAGAGTAATAGATTCTGCTATAAAGAACTCAAAGAGTCATAAATATGTATATTTATTCAAAATATTATAATTAAAAATGCTAAAGACTAAAGCAAAACATGTATTTTAAAAATAAATGTTCTTACATTTTTATATTCAAGAAAAAATAAATAAATTTAATTTATGTATGAATCATTTTTCATAAAACTCTGTCTCTCTTGCACAGTTTTACCAGTTCACCATCGGCACACAGAGGGAGGGCCGTCTTCTGTGTCATGGACATTACCCAGAAATCCTTGTAGTGGACGCTACCAGTCTCGAGGTCCTTTACTCGCTTGTGTCCAAGATTTCGCCTGACTGGATCAGTTCCATGAGCATCATTCGCTCGCATCGCACACAAGGTACCGCTGCGGTTTTGACTTGTGATGCATTTCAGGATTATAGGAGCTAATGCCTGTTTATGACATCTGTGATGTGCTGTTGATAACCAGTAGCAATAATTGCATCTCATTTTATAACAAGAAAAGGGAATGTGCACAGATAATGTACTCAGTGAAGTTCTCAATGTTTAAAATAATAATACAAGTACAGTTTTGGTCTTAAATGTCATTAAATGTCAAACTGCCAGAAAAAGTCACTGCACACTTTTAAGCTACTAGCAAATGGCCATAAAATTGAAATCTACCAACTAAACTAAACGCATTTAAAAATTTTAATTAATTTTTAAAATTAAAAAAGTGCTACTTACAATTTATTTAGTTTTTAAGAAATACATACAAAAATACCTTGTATAATTTATTCAGAGATTGCCATGAAAATAGCCTTAATGCTTGCATGCCGTTAAAAAGTGAATGAATGAATTAATAAATATTTTTTTTAATTAAATATTGTATATTTCATATTTTTTGTAAATAATAGTGCAAATTCAGTGCCAATAAACATTAAATATCTATACTGAAAGTAATGTTTTCACAACTACCAAAAAATGATTTCATACTTGTAAACTGCTAGCAAAAATTACATTTTTTTTAAAATTAATCTACCAACTAAATTAATTAAATTACATATTTCAAAATTAAATTCTACTTTTTACATTTTAAAAATGACTTATTTAGAATTTATTTATATGTAAATGAATAAAGAGAATGTGATTTTTATTATTATTACTATTTCAATAGTTCTTTCATTTATTAAAAAAATAATTGCAAACTTGCAAAGCTACTATCTAATAGACCAAAACTTTAAATATTAAACAAAATTACTTCTGAACAAAATTACACATTTAAAAAAAAATAATAATTTACAAATGACTTCTTCAAAATGTATTTATATGTAAATATAGATTGGTTTTATTTATTTTATATTCATTCATTAAAAAATTCTTAGCACAGCACTGAAAAACTACTATTCAATGTCCACAAAATTAAAATCTACCCACAAAATGAATTAAATTACACATTTAAAATCCATATAACTATTAAATTTGGTGTCCATAGAGATTAAGTTGAGAATAAACCAAAGTAATACTTTAACCACAGGCCATAATGACTCTCAATCAGTTTTCTCAACAGTTAAAGTGTGTGTGTGTGTGTGTGTGTTTTAGAGGACACCGTGGTGGCCGTGTCTGTCACTGGGATTCTTAAGGTGTGGATCATCACCGCTGACGTCAGCAGGATGCAGGTGAACAGTTCAACTCAACCGTACATGTCATTAGACACGCGATCTGGACAGAATGTGTGTGTCACAGAGTGTGTCCTGCTGGAGAATGAAAGTGTGTGTGTTTCCCGCAGGATCTGGACCCTGTTTTTGAGGAAGAGTCGAAGCCTATCTACTGTCAGGGCTGTCAGAGCATCTCGTTCTGCACGTTCACACAGCTCTCGCTGCTGGTGGTGTGCTCCAAGTACTGGAGGGTGAGTGTGTGTGTGTGTGTGTGTGTGTGAGTTTGAGTTTGCGATGTTGCTTCACGTTATGGGTTGAGTTATACACTGGTCTGTGCTGCAGGTGTTTGATGCGGGTGATTTCTCCTTGCTGTGTTCGGTCCCGAGCGAGAGCAATCAGTCGTGGGTCGGAGGAGAATTCATCGCTGCTGATAAAGTCATAATCTGGACTGAAGATGGTTGCAGCTACATTTACAAACTACCGGCCAGGTAATGCAAAAAATATTTTTTTTCAAATATGGACCGATATTTGCCCCTTGTTTTTCAAATATCGACCGATATTTTTTTTTTTTTTTTTTTTTTTTTTTTTTAATATCGACCGATATTTGGCTTTTTTTTTTTTTTATATATATATCGGCCGATATTTGGCTTTTTTTTTTATCGGATGATATTTGCCTTTTTTTTCTTCAAATATCGTCCGATATTTGCTACAAAGTACAGCTAAAAAGTGTTGATCTACTCCTGCTAATCAGTCTGAGTGTGTTTCAGCTGTCTCCCAGCGAGCGAACATTTTCGCAGCAATGTGGGGAAGAAGTCTGAGGGTTCGATCCCTCCTCTGGTGTACAGCATAGCGGACCGTGCCGACAAACAGGTCAGATACATGCACACATGAGGAAACAACTGTACACTCACCTGTGCTTTACAGACATGTCTGTTTATTCTTGGCCTTCAGATTCAGGCAGATTATGAAAGTGGACGTCATAGGTGTCTTGAGAGGATCAAAAGTACAAGTTTTCACGTTTGTAAGGAAAGTTTAGAAGACAGACCTTTTCACTGATGAATCAGGAACGTGAATTTAGAAAGTAAATAGAGTCAGTTTTGATTTAAAGATTAGTTGATCTCAACCAATCATAGAGCATTAAATGTCCTTCGTGTTTAAGTTCAGTTTCTTTATAAAAGCACTGCTGTTCAAAAGTTTGATGTTGGTGTGATTTTGAATGATTAAAAAATAGTTAAAACAGTAAAATTGTTAAATATTATTACAATTTGAAATAATTTCTTTCTGTGTGAATATCTGTTAAAATGTAATTTATTTCTGTGATGCACAGCTGTATTTTCAGCATCATTCCTCCAGTCTTCAGTGTCACATGATCTTCAGAAATCATGCTAATATGATGATTTACTGCTCAAGAAACATTTCTGATTATTATCAATGATGAAAACAGTTGTTCTGCACAATATTTTGTTGTAGAAACTTTGTATTTTAAAGAAATCTTTAGTAACATTATCAATGTCTATACTGTCACTTTTGGTCAATTTAATGTGTTTTTGCTGAATTAAATAATTAAATTTCTTAACCCAAACCCACAAAAATATGATCAGAAACATTTCTTGTGGTGCAAATCATCATATTATAATGATTTCTGAAGATCATGTGACACTGAAGACTGGAGGAATGATGCTGAAAATACAGCGGAGCATCACAGAAATAAATGACAGTTTAACATAAATTCACATATATAACAGTTCTCTTAAATTGTAAAAATATTTCACAAATTTTACTGTATTTTTCTTCAAATAAATGCATCCAGATGAGACTTGATTTTTAAATTAAATTCAAGTTTGTTTATAGCGCTTAATTCTTTTCTTCTACAGAAAATTCTTTCTATTTTAAAGTTTCTACATTATATTTAGTGCTGACTGTCAAGTTGATGTCCATATGGCAGAAATGTACAGTAAAATCATGCAGCTAGTTAATGACATAACCAAACAGATGGTGAACACCATTAACTACAGTAGAATGATTATATGTTGCGATAGTTAAAATAGTTTTGTATTCTAAATTAAATGTTAAATGAAACCCACAAGCTTTTGAACAGTGGTTTATGTGTTTAGTTTGTGTTCTGTCCTCGTGTATATGTTTGTGTGTAATCTGTGCCATGTTTGATTTCTGTATGATTTGCTCTCTGTCTGTTGTTGCCCCGGCCCAGCTGGAGGAGGGGTGGGAAGGGCAATGTGTTGTGGTGCGTCTTCCTGACAGCGCTTGTGATCCGGAACTCTACACTCCTGAATTGCAATACATCCAGCGGCCTCTAGAGGCACCAGTAAGCCCAGCTGACAGCGAGACGCAGGGGCGAGGAAGCCCTCCATGCATAATAATATCACACAATATGCAAGATTTCAGTTTGACATTATCTGTTCTGTTAAAAAATAACATATTTCTCATGTGTGAATATGATTGGATGTACTGAGAGCTTCCTGTGGCGTTCCTGCCTCTCTTTTGCTGTCTGTCTAATAGTCACTCACTCTGATTCGCTAAGTCTCTAAGTCTCATGCTCCTCCCACTAAAAACGACCAATCATTGGCCTTTCTCATTAGTATTCACTTAGTGAAGATGCATGCAAAGTCCCAGAGCTTCTTCTACAGTCGCTTGTTTTAGTCTGATGCATTCAGTTAATAAAAAAAGTGTTGATTTGGTCTTGATGGAAGCCTGTTTCCACCACGAAATAAAAAATAAAAAAGCTAATTATGACTTTCTCAGACTGTATATATATTACGACGGCGTTTTAGTGGCACGTAAAAAAAAAAAAAAAAAAAATCTAAGATTACGAGATTTTAGTTGGAATGTTACGAGAATGAAGTCGGAATGTTACGAGAATAAAGTCGAAATATTACGAGAATAAAGTCGGAATGTTACGAGAATAAAGTCGGAAATGTTACGAGAATAAAGTCGGAATGTTACGAGAATAAAGTCGGGAAAGTTACGCTACGAGAATAAAGTGGGAAAGTTACGCTACGAGAATAAAGGGGAAATGTTGCGAGAGTAAAGGGGAAATGTTGCGAGAGTAAAGGGGAAATGTTGCGAGAGTAAAGGGGAAATGTTGCGAGAGTAAAGGGGAAATGTTGCGAGAGTAAAGGGGAAATGTTGCGAGAGTAAAGGGGAAATGTTGCGAGAGTAAAGGGGAAATGTTGCGAGAGTAAAGGGGAAATGTTGCGAGAGTAAAGGGGAAATGTTGCGAGAGTAAAGGGGAAATGTTGCGAGAGTAAAGGGGAAATGTTGCGAGAGTAAAGGGGAAATGTTGCGAGAGTAAAGGGGAAATGTAGCGAGAGTAAAGTGGAAATGTAGCGAGAGTAAAGTGGAAATGTAGCGAGAGTAAAGTGGAAATGTAGCGAGAGTAAAGTGGAAATGTTGCGAGAATAAAATGGAAATGTTGCGAGAATAAAGTGGAATTGTTGCGAAATGTTGCGAGAATAAAGTCGAAAAGTTGCGAGAATAAAGTGGAAATGTTGCGAGAATAAAGTGGAAGTATATATATATATATATATATTTCAAAGGCGTTTTAGTGCCATGTTGAAAAACAATATATATAAAGCAGTTCTTATCTTTCAATTTTGACTCTATTTCTCAGAACTGTTACTTTATATCACTCAATTAAAACTTTATAACTCACATTTATGAGATAAAACTGATGGAAACTCCCAACTGTGAGAAGAAAAGTCACAATCACCTTTTTATTTTCTGTTCAGTGGCAGAAAAGGGCTTCCGTAGGTCTTTTTATATTCTTAAACGTGATATTATTAGAGCTGTGTGAAGTGTGCTGCTCTCTGGTTGTCTTCAGCTGATCTCTGTGTGTTTTTGGGTGTGTATTCAGCATGTTTTAGCGTGAAGGTTTGGACGTGTGTGTGTGTGTCGTGAGCGTGTGTTTATCAGTGAAAGCTCAGCGGTGGAACTTTGCACTGTTCTCAATACAGGATTTAGCTTTGAGAATTCAGAGGACATACATCAGATTTATATGATGCATCGAACAGTTAAAAATGGTCATCTTTCATGCCACTTCAGACACATGACATGATAAAACACCAAGAGGAATTTTACATTTAAAACATCATGTATGAACAAATGTAAAATCAGTTTTTCACACCAGAATAATTTGCACAGAACCTAATTGTTTTTTTTTTATTATTACTTTTAGCAGTAATAATTTACAGTATATTTTTTGTGACCATGCATATATCGGTTGGGAATGTTTTTATCAGCAGGGATTTCATTCGATGGATTCCTTTCACATTTTAAAGTGATTTATAAAAGGGATTATTAAAACAAATCTTTTACATGGCACAAACCTCCAATTATTATCATGCTCATGCAAGGGACCTAAAATTTATGACAAATATATATTTTCATGTATAAAAATCTATTTTTTATTGTAAAAAATGTATATTATATATATATATAAAAAGTTTTTTATTTTATTCTAATATGTTAAGATGTTAATTTCATTCAAATTTTAATTTAAATATTTTTATATACTCGTTTTAATACATTTTTATTATGCACTTTTATTATTTACATATTTTAATCTATTTTTCATTTATTTTAAGCAATTCGTTTATTTTAATCTATTATTTATTTAGTCTAATCTACAGTTTTTTATTATTTATTTTAATCTACTTTTTTATTATTTGTGCAGTTTTTGCTTTTGACTTTTTTATTTATCATTTATTTATTTCAATGCACCTTTTATTTTTTTATCGTCTTTTAGTTTATTGTACCAGTTTTATTTATTTATTAAATTCAAATTTTTATTTTATTTATTTTTTATTCACTTTCTCTCTAAACTTTTTCGGAGACCCCTATCACTCCGTTGTGGGCCTTTAAATCAACTGTAACTCATTGTGGTGAAAAAACCAACTCCATATTGTGCTCATTCTGCGTCAGTATGTGCGCATCATCTGTTCCTCAGCCATGATCCTGCATGAGCTGATGATTTCCCTGATGATGCTCATGTTTAACAGCTTCCATGCACACATCGCTCAGAGTTCAGCGGCGGCTCATAGACGCTTCAGCAGGCTCTGTCTGGAGACGTTAATGTTTCTGTCTCCTGCAGCTCCTGATTTGTCCTCCTGTGACGCGCTTCTTCTTCGGACGGAGAGAGCCGTTCCACAAACTGCTGATCCAGGGCGACTCTGCGGGGCGACTGACGGTGTGGAGCATCCCCGAGACGTCCCCCTTACAGCCGCTGTCCTCCGCCGCAGGTACACTCGCGTTCACTCGGGTACAACTGTGTTCAACAAAAAAAAAAAAAAAATATTTTATAAAAACTGAATATTATATTTCTACAAAACAAAAGAAAGAAAAAAAAAGTTTTTCATTAACTTAATCTTATGCTTTTATGCTTACTCGTTGCAAAAAAATAAACCAAAGAGCACATTTTTTACTTTTTAACAAACATAAAAAATCTTATTATTTCATAAACCAAATAGTATTCTTCAAACACATTACTAAAACAAAGAAAACAAAACAAAATTAATAAACTGAAAATTATACTTCTCACACATTACAAAAAATAAGCATGAGAAAATGTATATGATATTTTATAAAATATAATAACCTTTATTATAATTTAAAATATAAATAATACATATAATGTATATTTAATATAATTGTAAATATTTTTAATTTGTCCACTAATTGAATATTATAATACAGTATTGTAACTATTTTAAAAAGTTCTAAATATTAAAAACAATGTAGCAATTTTTTCAGCTTCTTTAAAAAACGGATTATTATATTTTCAGTGTTCTTTTGCATGAACTGATTATTTTAATCAATATTTTAATGGAATATAACAAATGGAATATTGTAAATATCAATGTAACCATTTTAAAACAGTATTGTTACTTAAAGCTTTTCTGCACAAATTGTGAATATTGTAAACAAAATAAAAAATGTTATATTATAAATGACATTGTGTTTTGCCTTTTCATAAACTAATAAATATTATATATAATAACCATAAATGTAACTATTAATTTTTAATATGATTATTATACATATTTTTCACAACCTGACAATTATATTATTAATATTATAAATATTATATTTATTTTTTTACCACAAATTATGTATATTAGATATTTTATACACAATTGTAATTATTTTGTAACTTTTTTAATAAACTAAATGTTATAAAAAGTATTGTATCTATTCTTTAATAGCAGCATTGCAGCTATTATTAAGCCGTTTCCACAAACTTAATATTATAAATAGTATTGTAACTATTTTTGTCTTTGCAAACTCTGAATATAAACAGTGCTGAAACTATTTGCTTGTAACATTTTCTCACTTTTTTTAACATTTGTAAAAAATAAATAAATACATTTCAACAGAGGTAGTGTGGAAAAGCAGCTATGTGGTTTCCTGAAGTTTACAACACCGATTCTCTTGCATCATTATTTTAACCGTTAAACGTGAGGTCGCATGAAAAACGGAAGAACAAGTAATAACACTGAAGCATAATAATCTTTGAAATTCAGTTAATCATAGCGGCATCCAAAGTACTGTATGCAGTATTCATGATAAACTGTGCATGATGTAATAAGCTAGTATAGATCTGTTGAGTGTGACTCTGCTGTGTGTGTTCAGTACTGCATCACACACACTGCCCTCTAGTGTCCACTCGTGGATTCTGCCTCCTGCATCCGAGAGGTCTCTAACAGCACAGGAACACATGCATGTCCTGCTGATGCTGATGACATGCTTTCCTCTGTGTCGTCCAGAGCTGCAGGTGTCGGCCAGCATCAGTCTGCAGGAGGCCTTTGATAAGTTACTGCCGTCTCCGGCCGGCATCATTGACCAGCTGAGCGTCCTGCACGGCTCTAACGAGCCCATTAAGGTGACGGCGAGCGTGTACATCCCGTCCCAGGGCCGACTGGTGTGTGGACGAGAGGACGGCAGCATCGTTCTGGTTCCTGCGACACAGACGGCCATCGTTCAGCTGCTGCAGGGAGAACACATGCTGCGCAGGGGTGACTCACTCTTACCCAGATATTACTGTTTCATCATAATCTCATATATATATCATCTGTAACAACTATTAGGTTTTAATATAAATATATTTATTTTATTATTTATTATGTATAAACATGCCTTATTAGATTTATTTACAATAATAAGAATTATTTTTATTAAAGTTACATTTTATATTAATATTAAATGTCATTATAATATCATGCATATTTTTGATCATATTTATCTACAACATCAGTAATTATAGTATTTTATTATTATTATTTTTTTTATATTGTATTATATTAATGTTGCATTCATTATATTATTATATTATCATATTATCATGCAACAATCTGCAATACATATTATGCATTTATATTTTACTTTTTTTTTCTTAAGTATTAGCACACTATTATTGCTTTTATATGCATTATATTATTATTATTAGAATAGTTAAATATAAATATTATATACATATTATGTTTATGAATATATTTTTATTTATTACTATTATAATTACTAATAAAAATAACAACAGTATTACCTGCAACACTGTTTTCCAGAGGATTATATTACAAAACAATTTTTTATTTTGTTTTGTATTGCTCTCAGGATTAAGCACACTATTTTTGCTATTAATATAATAATAATAATTATTATTATATTTGTATTAATATATATATATATATATATATATATATATATATATATATATATATATATATATATATATATATATAAATATGTGTGTGTGTGTATTAATGTTTACATTTTTTATATATGTATATTTATTATTATTATTATTATTATTATTAATAATAATAACAGTATTATCTGCAACAGAGTTTTTAGAAGATATATATTTATATATATATATATATATATAGCAACACAATACCAATAACCAGTATTTTTGTTTTTTTGTTTTACAGTGCTCTCTCAGTATTAAGCACACTATTATTTATTTTAATATTGCTAATTTTATATTATTATAGTTTATGCATATATGAAATAATAATAAAAAATACATAATTATTATTGTTGAATTATTATATATGATTTTAATAATATTTAAGCCTGTATAAATACATATTTTTAAATACATTTATTTTTTAAAATTATTATTATTTTTATTATTATTATTATTATTATAACAGTATTCTGCAACAGTGTTTTCGACTGGATGATGTTTTTTGATTTCCCATGACAATGTCGAATGAAGCCCTGATCTGTGTGTGTGTGTGTGTGCGTGTGCGTGTGTGTGTGTGTGTTTGCAGGCTGGCCTCCCCACCGTACTCTCCGAGGTCACAGGCACAAGGTGACGTGTCTGCTGTACCCTCACCAGGTCTCTCCGCGCTACGATCAGCGCTCGCTGGTGTCCGGCGGCGTTGACTTCTCCGTCATCATCTGGGACATCTTCACCGGAGAGATGAAGCACATCTTCTGCATTCACGGAGGAGAAATCACACAGCTGATCGTGCCTCCGGAGAACTGCAGCGTAAGCTTCCTCAACACACACCACAAGACTGTATGACAGCTGTCAGCACTCAGTGGGCGGGGCTTGTGCTCCAGATACTCCCTCTGATTGGTCAAGTGTGTATGTGGACTCTTATCACAGCTCTTTTAGTTGATGCTGGCGTGATTCGTTTAAGAACTGATATATTCAGTATTTACATTTACATTAATCATTTAGAAGACGCTTTTATCCAAAAAATGATGATGATGGTAGTAATAATATGTAAGTGCTATGACAAGTCTCAGTTAGCTTAATGCAGTACACATAGCAAGGTTTATATATGTATAAACAATAAAAAGAAAAGAAGCAATAAAAATAACTATTTCAATAAATAAATATTTAAGATCGGTGGTAGGGTTTAATTTATTAAGATGATGATGATTATGATAGTTATTATTATTAATGTTATTATTTGTATCATTATTATTATTTATACCCGTAATTCATAAGAACAGTTTTATATAATTATGTGTTATTTTAGTGTTTTATTTTTTCATTAACCAAGCAAATAAATACATTGTATCAGTCGTAATATTAATTATCAGACGTATTATAAGTATCCATAAAAAAATAATTATAATTAGCAGCTTTTTGGTATCGGGCATAATTTTATGTTTTGCTATTAATAATCATAAATCCTACATGAGCAAATGCAGTAAAGCACCTTTTGTTTGCTTTAAAAAAAATTATGCAAAATGTGATAAAGATTTTAATTTTAGATCTAGTTAATTTGTATTATCATTTTAAATTTGTATAATGAATCTTGTATTTATATATAATATATCTATTTATTATAATTATCTATATAATTTTCCATTTTCATTTTAATTTCAGTTTTAGTAATTTTGTTGTCTCTTTATATAGTTTTAAATAATTTTCATCATTTTTATTTTTATATTATATTATAATAGATTTTATTTGTTTTGTTATTTTTTTGTGTACATTTTTTTTAATTAATTTCTAATATGTAGCAAAGAAATTAAATATCTTTATCTAATTTTTATTTCTTTATCTTTTATCTTTTTTTTAAAAAATGTGTATAGTTTTTATCCATTTTTAATTCAGTTGTAGTTATTTTAGAACTTTAGAACTAAACGAAGAATGATAAATGTTACCTTTGCAACTATCTGAAAGAAAATAAGTTAAAAAGATAATTTCAGATAATGTTTATTTGAAACATTATGTATTTATCTGTTTATTAATTCACAGTGTTAGCCAGATTAGTCACTGTGCTGAGGTTTCTCTACGAGTCTTCAGTCATTATTACTCACAAACATAAACCACAGACGGCGTTCAGGCTTTCTTCACTGCTCCTAAAGGTTCCTCTCCAGACATTGAAAAGTTCATCCGGCTCTCGACGGCCGCAGAATTTCTGATCTCTGAGTCTCACCTCGGTGACCAATTAGACAGACTTTCTGCACTAAATGTCAGAAGAGCCGGCCGCGCTGTTGTCATGGAAAAGCTTAAGTCCTGCTTGACCTTTGCTGCAGGATTTGTATTGTAAGGCAGACCCTGAGTGACCTTACGTCCAGTTTAATTTGATTCGCACTGATATCATTTCTACTTTCATTGTTGGCAGCTTCGGACTTCTCTGAGGTGTTTTTTTGATGTTGTTGGCATTTAATGATTCGCCGGGTGTTTTTTTTTTTTTGGTGTGAATAAAGCGAGACAGGATCGATTGGAGAGACTGTTTTTACCACGAATGAAAGTCGTGCATTTTGACCCTTTAATAAACGGCTGATGTAACCTGAAATAAACTTTATTAGACTTTGAATAGAAAACTTTTTTATTTTTTGTGTAAAAGTAATAATAAAAAATAATAATTATTAAATATCTTGCTTGTAATTTCATTATCAGTAGAATTAACTAACAATTTGAGTGAAAATTCTAAATCCTGCTTTTTTGAGTGCAGAGTAAAGAGTTAAAAACTTAATATTAATTAGAATCTTCATTCTTGACCAATTACAGCAGCGTTTGAGCTGATAGGCCCCGCCCATTCTCACATCCCACAGTTTCATATCAGTTGTCATTATATTTTATGCTAATTCTATCAAATGTTTTCCTACAAATGAAAATCAGGTCCTTTGACCCATAAATCAGCTGGTGTGTTTTCTCTTGTTTTGTGTATTTTATCTCTAGCATGTTTAATAATCTTGTTTGTTTTATTTGTATTTAATTTTATTTAAACCTGAGTATTCTGAATATTTGTAAAATAAAATTAAAATTGCTTGTAATTTTCTTCATTTTGAAAATCACTTTGGAAAGAAATGTCTGCTAAATGAATAAATAATCCATGAAAAATGATTGACCAATCAGAGACAACGTCTGCATTGTTAAGCTCCGCCTTTTCTTGGGTAGATGTCGTCAAGTTTCACACTAATTATATAAAAAAATAGACTAATAAAGTCATTATAAATTAACTGATATGTGACATTACTAACTTTGAAAAAAACATTAATAGGCATAGAATAAATAGTACAGAGTAAAAGGTTTAAAATGCTTTAAATATGAATTACTCCCATTATTATTATTTTTACTTCTACTTGCATATTTACTAATCTAGTTATGTATTTATTTATATATAACCTGCCATTGTGTATTGTTAATATATTTTTCTCTTTGAAAAATATCTTATGTTTCTTTCTTAGTGTTATTTTAGTATTATCTAAATAATACTATTATAGTATTATTATATTTAAAATATAATTTACTATTTCCATTTTAAATTTATTTAAAGTTTTAGTAACGTTGTATTTTTTTGTCTTTATATATATATATATATATATATATATATATATATATATATATATATATATAAAATAAAAATGCAGCCTTGGTAATTAGCTAAAATAAAATATATATTTTTAAATATTTTATTTTTATAATTTAATTTTATTTTGTTACCCTTCTTCATTTGTGACTTTCTTTGGATAAAAACATCAGCTAAATGAATATACTTCAATGAAAATTCTTGACCAATCAGAAGCAGCACCTGCATTGCTAAGCCCCGCCTCCCCTGCTCTGCTTGTCCGTGTGTTTAGGGCCGTGTGTGAGTGTGTAGTTATGCCGGTGGGTTTGTGTGTGTTTCAGACGCGCGTGCAGCACTGTGTGTGTTCGGTGGCCAGCGATCACTCCGTCGGTCTGCTCAGTCTGAGGGAGAGGAAGTGCATCATGCTGGCGTCCAGACATCTCTTCCCCATCCAGGTCATCAAGTGGAGGCCGTGTGATGATTACCTGGTGGTGGGCTGCTCTGACGGCTCCGTTTACGTCTGGCAGATGGACACAGGTGAGCCTGGGCCCGGGGGTCAGTGGTCATGTTAACGGTTGCCTATGGCTATGTTTCAGATCAGATTTATAACGTCTTCTTGATTTGAAATCAATTGTTTTGTAATGTGAAGTGGTTCAGCACTGAGTTATTCATTTATCCCTTCAGTTTATTTTACATTGGTTGCTATTGGATATTATAGAGCACTAATGTAGTTTAGATTAATATTTAGAATTCGGTTTTATTTTTATATACAGGTGCTAATCATATAATGAGAATATCATCAAAAAGTTGATTTCACTAATTCCATCCAAAAATTGAAACTTGTATGTTATATTCAATCATTACACACAGAACTAAGGAAAATCCAAAAATCTAAATCTCTGAAAATTAGAATATTGTGAAAAGGTTCAATATTGGTGCCAGACTCTAATCAGTTAATTAACTCAAAACACCTGCAAAGTCCTTTAAATGGTCTCTCAGTCTAGTTCTGTAGGCTACACAATCATGGGGAAGACTGCTGACAAGACAGTTGTCCAAAAGACGACCATTGACAACTTGCACACGGAGGGCAAGACACCAAAGGTCATTACAAAAGAGGCTGGCTGTTCACAGAGCTCTGTGACCAAGCACATTAATAGAGAGGAGAAGGGAAGGAAAAGATGCGATAGAAACAAGTGGAGCAGCAATAGAGATAACTGCACCCTGGAGAGGATTGTGAAACAAAACCCTTTCAAAAAATGTGGGGGAGATGCACAAAGAGTGGACTGCAGCTGGAGTCAGTGCTTCAAGAACCACTACACACAGACGTCTGCAAGACATGGGTTTTAGCTTCACATTCCTTGTGTCAAGACACTCTGAACAACAGACAGCGTCAGTCTCGCTTCAGAAAGGACTGGACTGCTGCTGAGTGATGCAAAGTTATGTTCTCTGATGAAAGTACATTTACCATTTCCTTTGGATATCAGGGTCCCAGAGTCTGGAGGAAGAGAGGAGAGGCACACAATCCACGTTGCTTGAGGTCCAGTGTAAAGTTTCCACAGTCAGTGATGGTTTGGGGTGCCATGTCATCTGCTGGTGTTGGTCCACTGTGTTTTCTGAGGTCAAAGGTCAACACAGCCGTATACCAGGAAGTTTTAGAGCACTTCACGCTTCCTGCTGCTGACCAACTTTATGGAGATGCAGAATTCATTTTCCAACAGGACTTGACACCTGCACACAGTGCCAAAGCTACCTGTACCTGGTTGAAGGACCATGGTATCCCTGTTCTTAATTGGCCAGCAAACTCACCTGACCTTAACCCCATAGAAAATCTGTGGGGTATTGTGAAGAGGAAGATGTGATATCCCAGACCCAAGAATTCAGAAGAGCTGAAGGCCACTATCAGAGCATCCTGGTCTCTCATAACACCTGAGCAGTGCCACAGACTGATCCACTCCACGCCACGCCGCATTGCTGCAGTAATTCAGACACAAGGAGACACAACTAAGTATTGAGTGCTGTACATGCTCATACTTTTCAGTTGGCCAAGATTTCTAAAAATCCTTTCTTTGTATTGGTCTTAAGTTATATTCTAATTTTCTGAGATACTGAATTTGGGATTTTCCTTCGTTGTCAGTTATAATCATCAAAATTAACAGAAATAAACATTTGAAATATATCAGTCTGTGTGTAATGAATGAATATAATATACAAGTTTCACTTTTTGAATGGAATTAATGAAATAAATCAACATTTTTAATGATATTCTAATTAAATGAACAGCACCTGTAATCCCTTTATTTATATAATTTATATTAAAAAAATCAGTTTTAAATTGTCAGTTAAATTGATTAAATATTAAGGTTTTTATAATTTTTTCAGTTACCATTTTAGTAATTTGTTCTTAATTTAATTTTTTATTTATTTATAGCTTTAATTATATTTCAGATTTCAATTTGATCATTTGAATACTTATATATTAGTATATATACTTTATTTATACGTTAATTTCAGTATTTTTGCATGGAATTTTTATGTTTTTTGTTTCTATTTAGCTCTTAATTTATATATATATATATATGTGTATTATTTTTTTCAATTTAAGTTTTAGTAACTTTAGTGCTTAAACTTATTTAATTGTATTTTGTATGTAATATTCGTTAACCTTTCATTCGTTTGGCTGTTTTTTTTTTTTTAAATGTATATTTTTTAAATTCATTTTCAATTCACTTTTTAGTTGTTTTAGTCCTTTCAAATAAACTAAATGAAAATGACAATTTAAAAAATATATATTTTATTTAAATTAACACATGTTTTCTGTGGTTTTAGTTCTAGTTGCTGACAGTAGCCCTTCCACAGAAGCGGATAACTCTTGTACGGTGTGTGTGTGTGTGTGTGTGTGTGTGTGTCTCAGGAGCGCTGGACCGCTGTGTGATGGGAATAACGGCGGTGGAGATTCTGAACGCGTGTGATGAGGTTGTTCCCGCAGCTATGGACTCCCTCAATCACCCCGCGGTGAACCTGAAGCAGGCCATGACCCGCCGCAGTCTGGCAGCGCTCAAGAACATGGCCCAACACAAGCTGCAGACGCTCGCCACCAACCTGCTCGCAGCCGACAACGCCGACAAGGTGAGACGCCTCCAGAACCAACAGAGTTGTTAGGATCCGACAATATTTAGCTGAAAATCTGGAATCTGAGGGTGCAAAAAAATCTAAATATTGAGAAAATCATCTTTAAAGTGTCCATGCATATTACTAATCAAAAATACAGTTTTCATATATTTATGCTAGGACATTTACAAAATATCTTCAATGAACATGATCTTTACTTAATATCCTAATGATTTTTGGCATTAAATTAAAAATTGATAATTTTGACTCATACTATTGTTGGCTATTGATACAAATATACCCCAGAGACTTCAGACTGCTTTTGTGCTCCAGAGTCACATATGAGAGAATTGCAAATCTAAATTAATGTTTTACGTTAATATAAAAAAACATGGATAATGTAATAAACCTGTAAATGTAATATTCAGCACATCTGAAAAAATATTAGTGTACATTTTATTCACAAAGGCAGGATTTTACTGATGAAACTTTTAATTATATATGCATCTCAGATTTAGTTTGACTAATTTTGGTACTTAAACTCATTTAGTTTTATTTTTAAATACATTTTTTGTTTATTTTGGTATTGTTTATATATTATTGAAATATTCTTGTTATTCTTTAGTAATATTTCGAATTGGCATTTTATACTTCCATTTATATTATTTAAGTTTGAGTACGTTTAGTTTGTTTCACATTTATTTTTTGTTTATTTTGATACTCATATTATTAAAATAATGTTATTGGAGTATTGTTTATATACTATTTATTAATAATAATATTTCTTAATATTTGTTTTTATATTTTTTTTATGATATTTCTATTTTATATCTATTTAATTATACATTTAAATATATTATATTTTATATTTATATCATGTTTAATCGCATCCAAAATAAAAGTTTTGGTTTACATAATTTATGTTTGTGTACTTTGTATATTTATTTTGTAAATACAAATGCATACATGTATATATTTTAAAAATATGTATTTTACATGTCTATATTTATATAATTCATATTTTAAATATATTTAATATATATTTTTACTGAAATATATACATGCATGTGTGTGTGTATTTATATATACATAATAAATGCACAAACACACATATTGCAAACAAATCTTTTTATTTTTAATGTAATTAATGTTACACGATTTATCATTTGACGGCACTGTTTAAAAAAATATAATTTCCAAATATTTAATTTATTTATTTATTTAGTTTTTTAAGGTTTAAGTTTTTGATTTAAGTTTTATTTCAGCATTATTTAATTTAAAATGAAAGATTTCTAATAGTTTTAGTTAACAGTAACAGCACTGGTCTGGTGTTTAGTGCCATCCATTTATGCTTTGGATAGACTATCCGAGTGTAAACAGAGTTGTGTGTGTGTGTGTGTGTGTGTGTGTGTGTGTGTGTGTGTGTGTTATATGTGTGTGTGTGTGTGCGTGTCAGCTGAACTAATGATATATTAGCAGCATCAGTCAGTCTCAGAGTGTGTGTCTGTCTTCATCTGTATGACTGCTTGTATTCATTCAGTCTCTGTGTTCATGCACATAATTAATAGTGTGCTCTCCTGACTGTCCTTGAGCTGCGTCGTCTCTACATGGGTCTGTGTGTTAATGCACGTGTGTGTGTGTGTGTGTAGTAATGAGCTTCTGGTGTTGCACTCTTGTAAGAATGCTTCTCTTGCTCTGCACACTAACACAGTCTCTGTGTCTGGATTCAGAGCCGCCCAGTGATTGTGTCAGATTGTGTGGATTGTGTGGATTGTGGTTTTGTTCTGGTTTGGTTGAATATGGACGGAGTTTGGATCATTCTGCTGGTGTTTTTGTGTGATCTGAATCGTCCTCTGCTCCGTGTGTTTGAGTTCGACTCCTTTATATTTCAGACCATTATGAATGTGTTTTCTTTATTTTTACACACACATTGTGTCTGTAAATGGATTCTCAGTTGTTCTTGACGGTTAAATGTGCCTCCAAACCGGTCTTCAAAATCTTGGTAGATATCAACATGAAATTGTGGGATATTTTGAGAGAAATGTATCTCTTCCTCTCTTTGTATCTTTCTCTATATAATAGTGAATGAATGAATAAATATAAATGTTTATAATATTCAATTATTCATATTATTATTTGTTATTACAATATTATTGTATATTATGGTGACATCATTGCATTGTAATTTTTGTTTGTGAGTGAGGACACTGAAAACAACATTTCTTTGTAATATTAAAGTAGTATTTATATAATTGTAATTATTTTTGAAATATATATATATATATAGATATAGATATAGATCAAATGTATAAAATTATGTATGTTATATTGTAGTAGTTTTTATATTATTTATATTTAAAGTACTTTTATATTTTTAATATTAAATATATTTTTATTATATAATTCATTATTTATTTACATTATTTTATTTTTAGGGTTTTAGTAATTTTTATGTCTTTAGTTTTTTTAAACTACACAAAATTAAAAGTTTTGCATTGACTGCAAGTTTTGCATCAACTAACTAAAAATAAGTTTATTTTTTTTAATATTTTATTTTCTGTTATTACTTACTTTTTGTTTTTAATGTGTGTATGTGTGAGTGTAAAGAAGATAAAAAAATTTTTTTAATATCATTCGTTATATTTAGGTGCAAGGAGTTTTGGTATTATTTTAATGAACATAAGTTCTATTTTCCACCCAAGTTTCCTTACTGTAATTCAAAACTGTTAAGAATATGAATGAAAATCTTCCCTTCAGTACAAAATGGGTCTGTGTTTAATACTGTGATTGAATGAAAGGCTTGTGTCTCTGTGTAGCAGCTCTGGTGTCCTCTAGAGGGCAGTGTGTCTCCATCCAGCTCTGCTCTCACAGGCTCCACAACTGTGCTGCTGTATGCAGATTATAAAACCATGCATGCTGTCAGATTCATCTTTGATCATTTGGCTAAAACTACAATTACGTCCATGCTTTCATCCAAAGTGACATGCATTGTGTGTTATCACTTCATGCAATCCTGAATCCAGCACAGGACTTTTAATGTTTGAGGTGTAGGAGTGATAAATAATAATAATAACAACATTAGTGTTCCTTTGTGTTTTCATATTCATTGTGATATTATTGCATTTCACTTTTGGATTTGCCATTTGATATTCGCGGTGTTGAGTTGGATATATATTACAATCTACTTTATCCGCATACATACTGTAGATTCACGTAAAGCAATATTTACTATATTGCATGAATGATTATATTGATGCCAAATGTATATCATCGACCAGCTCTAATCTGACGACATGCAACTATAATGCATGAAAATATGAAGATGTTGTGAACAGTAACATATACTGATGATAAATGCACAGTAGTGCTCCAGATTTATGTTTAAGAGGCAAACGGCTCTATTTGGTGTGCATCTATCTCTATGATGTTATTAATGTTCTGAGTCTGGAGCCGTGTGGAAGGGTTCTGGTGTCAGGTGTCCAGTAATGATGCTAGACTTATGTGTTTAAAATAGCCCAGCGGTTCTGTTCCTCTTAATGATGCGCTCGTGTGCTTCTGGCCTTGGACACGCTGTCGGAGAGAGAGAGAGAGGGAGAGAGAGAGAGAGAGAGAGAGAGAGAGAGAGAGAGCGAGCGAGAGCGAGAGCGAGAGAGAGAAAGAGAGAGAGAGAGAGAGCGACGGAGAGAGAGCGAGAGAGACACACGGGAGAGAGAGAGAGAGAGAGAGAGAGAGAGAGGGAGAGAGACAGAGAGAGAGAGAGAGACACACGGGGGGAGAGAGAGAGAGAGAGGGAGAGAGAGAGAGCGAGGGAGAGAGACAGAGAGAGAGAGACACACGGGGGGAGAGAGAATGAGAGAGAGAGAGAGAGAGAGAGAGCGCAACGCGGAGAGAGAGGGAGAGAGGGGGAGAGAGAGAGAGAGGGAGAGAGACAGACAGAGAGAGAGAGAGAGATGGGTCTTCATTCAGATAAAGTGTATGCTTCAGCACAGCAGTGTCAGACGAATGGACACATATTTTATTATATTTATTATATATTTTTTGTTTTTTATTATTTATTATTTTATTGTATTTTATTAATTTAATAAAAAATTTATATAATATAAAATACATGTGAAATATATTTTAGATTTTATAAATTGTTTTAATTTATTGTGTTTATTATATTATGTATTTCATTTTATTGCCTTTACTAGATTTTCTTATTTTATTGTTTATTTTTTATTTAATATATAAATATTCTGTTATAAATATTTTTATATGATTTATTTTATTTTATATTTAACTTCATTAAATTTCATATAAAATGTAAAATACAAGAAAAATTGCTACTGAGACCCAGAATTTTATTTTTATTTTTATTTTTTTATTTTTGTTAAATTTTATATAAAATACAAGTGCTACTTAGACTCAGAATTTTTTTCTTATTTATTTTAATTTTAATTTAGATATTTATTAATTTATTTCTGAATTGTTCTTTTTTTATTTCATCTGTCTCTCACATGTATTTTTCTGCTTTCACAGTCTGCATTGAAGCCATTCCTAGAAACGTGAAGGAAAATAAATATTATTATTAGTATTATTATTTTTATTTTGATAAAGTATATGTGAAATTGCTACTAAGATCCACATATTTAAAAAATGCATTTTATTCATTTAGTTCAGGAATACTCTAATGATTTTATTTCATTTCGTCTGCATCAAAGTTTCTTTTTATTTTTTATACAATCTGCATTAAAGCCAGAATGCAATAGTTGCGTTTCATGTTGGTTTCCCAGAAGCGTGAGGGGAAATAAAAGAGGATTGAGTCTGTGTTTGTGTCTGATCAATGCCCTCGGACCCCCGTCAGAGCCATTGAACAGAAAGACAAAGACCGAAGGAGTCGACGTTACAGTCAGCATCACAGCGAGACAAACGCAGAAGCACTTCACTTCTGCAGACTGCAGTTTGTAACCACAGTCCACTTCTTTCAATGCACAGCCTCTTATGCTTTATAATGCACATTTCTGATTCAAGCTGTACAGCATCACGTTTCAGCAGAAGTTTGTCTGACAGCGGCCGCTCGTAAACATCCTCCCTGATGTTTCTAATGGATCGCAGGTGCTTTGTTCATCGAATTAACATTGAATAACAATTAGCAAGCTCGCTATTTAATACGGGCCGACTGGAAGCAGATGAGATGAAATGAATGCTGCAGGGCTTAATGAGCATTAGAGATTATTACACAGATCAGGGAATAAACTGATTATCCCGTGCACTGAGCAACTTTTGACGGATGTGTTTGAAGACGACTCGCTGATTACTGCCGTTATAATGAGCCGTGTTATTAGCTCTGATGAGAAGAAGAAGAAGAAGCTCAAGAACGCGTCCGGCTCGTGTTTCACCGCACAAATCACACAGAGTCTGTTATTAGAGCGAATAAAGACGATCAGGATTGTGTTGCTGCTTGATTTATTCGTTGGTTTATTGTTTGCTGCTTATATATTTATTTTAATGCATTTAAAAAATTAATTTATTTTGTTTTTGTTTATCTTTTTTATATGTATTTCAGTGCTTTCATTTCTTTTAATTAATTTCTTAATGTTTTATCATATATTTTGATGTGTTAATTTCTTTCAATCATTCCTGTTTATTTATTTATTTTAATTAATTATTTATTTTTTTATTTTAATCTCAGTTATTGATCTGAAAATAAGCTTTTGTGTTTTTAAGAATAAAATAAAATAATCATAAATAATTTGTTTATTTGCTTATTTGACTTTTTAAAATGATTTATTAGTTATTTTAATTCATGTATTTTTTTCACAATTTATTAAAAATGTTATTTATTTTAATTAATTTTAATTTAGTTATTTTTGTGTTTCTTTCATGTCATCGCTTAATATTAAAGAATAATAATAATAATAATAATAATAATATTAAAGTGTAAATGTTTTTAGAATAATATAAATTAATTAGCATGATTATTTAGCAATTTTTTTTTATTAATTTACTTTTTAAAATTATTTGTTTTAACATTTTATAGTTTAATTTAATTTATTTTTACATTTATTTATTTTCATTAAATTTCTATTTATTTCAAATATTCCCCAAAATGTATTGCTTCTTCCGTTTGAGTCATTATTAATGCAAAACCTTCTTTATCTTATACTCATTTTGAATGATGCATCAGTTCTCCTCTCATAAAGAAGAAGAAAATGTTTCATCAGTCTTACGGTGGTTTCATAGCCTTTAAACTTTTAAGGAGCAAGTTTAGCTTTTAAGGAAAAGGCTGTTTGGTTGAGAAATCCCTCTCATCCGCTCTCACTGCAGCTTTCTTTTCATCATCCGGAGCAAAATCATTGACCCAAACCTCTCTGTTGTTCACAGAACAGTTTCACACACATTTTTCTTGTCGTCTCTAGTAAAGACAGTTTCACAAAAGCGAGGTGTCCGTTCTAGTTCTCCTGTAACAAACGTGTCTTTCTTTGTGTCTCGCTGCAGGGAAACCTTCCCAAATACTCGCACAACTCTCTGGTGGTGCAGGCCATGAAGACCAACGTGACTGATCCGGACATGCACGTGCTGTTCTTCGACGTGGAGGCCGTGATCATCCAGTTACTGACGGAGGAGGCGCAGCGGCCCAATCCCACCCTCGTCTCGCCGGAGACGCTGCAGAAAGCACCGGGCGGAGCCGACAAGAGCGGGTCCTTCCTCGCCAACAAGATCTTCAAACAGGTCAGACTCGAGGGTTTGTACGGACAGCCGTGACACACCTGTGTTTTGATGGTTCCAGGCCTGATTTGGGGCATTCAGTATGTGTCTCTGGATTTTGTATTTGGATTAAACAAATAAAGTGATTATAACCATGCATGCATTTATTATCTGCAAAAATGGTCAAAGTGGCATTACATTATAACATTGCAATCTAAAAACACAAGTTAAATTTACTCAACAAAAAATTCAATATTTAGTAATTGAGTAAAAAGGCTATTGTGATTACTTCATTAGTCACTTTACAGTTACATTTTTCACATCTTTACAACAGAAATACTGTTTGCACGTATAGTGTCACAATTAACTGCACTTACACAGCTTTCATGAAAAATAAATGAATTAAAAACTCAAAATTGTATATGATGTCATAACGAAGACAAACTATTTATGTACTTATGTATATAAACTTGAACAGGTTTCTTTTTTGTAAAAAAAAAAAGATTAAAAATAATACATTTTAAAATGATATTATTAAATATTATATTATTTGTATGTTCATTTCTATTTACTTTTATTTAGTGCTTAATCCCAATCCAAAACAAAAACGTTTTTGTTTACATAATATATGTGTGTGTACTTTGTATATTTATTATGTTTATATAAATATCATTTATATATTGTATACATTTTATGAATATTTTTATATATATATATACATGTTCATATTTTCAAAATGTATGTGTGTGTGTATTATATATCTATAATAAATATACACAGAACACAAACACACACATATAATGTAAAAAAAAAAACTTATTTTGAATGCAATTTAATTAATAAATAATTTGATTGTATTTACTTCTAAAACTTATATTTTATTTAAAAAAAAAATTACAGGAAGAAAGCAATCGTTTAAGATGCTGTTGTTTATCTCATGTCATCTCAGGTGAAGGAGACCATTAAAGAAAACATCAAGGAGCACCTGCTGGATGAAGACGAGGATGAGGAGGAGGAGCAGCGGCGGCGCGAGGAGAAGTCCAAGTCTCTGAGTCTGCTGGAGTACAATCTGACCATGGACACGGCCAAACTCTTCATGTCCTGCCTGCACGCCTGGGGTCTGAACGGAGAGCTGGACGAGGTGTGTCTGACCCGGCTGGGCATGCTCCGCCCACACACGCCCGTCTCCTTCGGCCTGATCTCCCGCGGGGGACACATGTCGCTCATGCTGCCCACCTTCAAAGACTCGCTGCTCCGGCAGCTGGCCGAAGGATGCGCCGAGGGCCGCAAGCTCTCCGTCTCCGAGATCGTGGGCAAAGGCACGTATGGTGTCTCCAGAGCCGTGACCACACAGCACCTGCTCTCCGTCATCTCGCTGGCCAACACCCTGATGGGCATGACCAACGCCACCTTCATCGGGGAGCACATGAAGAAAGCGCCGGCCAGGTGAATACACACGAGCATACGAGCATAATCACATATATGTGACCCTGGAGCACAAAAGCAATCATAAGGGTACATTTTCTGGAATTGAGATTTATGCATCACTTGAAAGCCGAATAAAGATGTTTTTTCATTAATGCATGGTTTGTAGTTGGCCGAGATACAACTATTTGAAAATAGTTGGTGCAAGAAAATCACCTTTAAAGTTGTCCAAATGAAGTTCTTAGGAATGCATATTACTAATCAAAGGTATTGTTATATTAACGGTAGGAAATTTACAAAATAGAACAAACGGACCATCTCTACTTAATATTTTAATGATTTTTGGAAAGAAAAATCTATAATTCTGACCCAGACAGTGTATTGTTGGCTATTGCTACAAATATACCTGTGCTACTTATGACTGCTTGTGTGCTCCAGGGTCACGAATGCATTGCCAAAAACGTCATTTGGACAACTTCAATCTCAATATTTAGATTTCTTTTGCATCCTCAGATTCCAGATTTTCAAATAGTTGTGTCTCGGCCAAATATTGTCCGATCCTAACATACCCTCAAAATACATAAATTCAGCTAATTTCAAATGCTGTATGAATCTCAATTTAAAAAAACATTGACCCTTATGACTGGATTTGCGGTCCTGGGTCACATTAGGGCTGGGTGATATGGCAAAAGAAAAAAATATATATACGATTTTTAACTAATCAACCTGAAAATGTAACCGCTACATGATTAAAGTAACTTTTTTTTATTAACCTAGTTAAAGAAAACTCTATTCCCAGTTCACCACATGAAGTTATCAACAAATGTTAAACAAATCCCTTGTTAAATATTTTCGCAGAAAAGATGCATGAACTACAACAAATTGTACGAACTTGTCTTACCGAAATAATGCATGAAAAATGCTTTAAAAAAAAAATTCAAAGTCAAGGTAATTCAAATTCAGAATGACTAAAGGTATGACACTAGTGTAGACTTTTATTAACTATAGATGTTCTGTAATGAACAGCAGCTCATTGAAGTCCAGACGACAAAAGGCGCATCATGTTTGTTTTCTTTATTTTATAAAAGCACAACGTTTTAAGCTTGAACTCTTTTAGTATATACAAAAACTGTATTTACATACAAAACTGAATATTTTTTGGTAGCTGAAACAGGCTATAAGATGTTTTGGGAGAAGGGGGGAAAAAAGGCCGACTCGGGCCGGTAATTTTGCTAAGCTGCCGGACACGGCAAATTTGACAAAAGAACGGAGCACACAGACACATCACAGCAAATAAAAACTGTACAGAGAAAGTAAACAACCTTGAAGCAGCGGACAGAGAATCAGCGAGAGAAGCTCAACCCGCTGTTTCTATTGTTTACCTGTGTTTTGGTTTGGGTATCTGGGGGCTTTAATGTTCCTGGGCTCCCCGGGGTGGGATGGAGGTTCAGGTGCGAGCGGACAGTGAGATAGAAAGTCTCCGAGCTTGAAGCGTCTCATCTGGAGCCGGCGGCTCGTACCCAGGGGACGGGTGCTGTTGTTCTGGTCATTATACGGGGTGGAGGCGACTGGAGGGTATCGAGCTCCGGCTCGTGTTTGCTGATCGCTCGTTGTCCGCAGGTGAGAGATGTGCTCTGCAGGTGAACTGACGTGAAACCCGTCAATACGGCCCGTCAATGTGTTTGTGGATCCTGTTTGGATTGAAGGGCAGCGCCGCCGATTTATTTCAGAGACACTTTTACCTTGAAGTAACTTTCAGGAGTCAATATAATGAGAGCGCATACAAGTTGAGGTAGATTCATGTAGTTAGAGGGGCACAGTTTCACAGTGGAAAGTGAAAACGCAGGATAAAACTGGCAGAAATGTTGGAGTTGAAATAAAATCTGCCTGTGGATGTAGTGGACGGTATCCACCAAACTGCAGTTTTACTGTCTTTTACAACGTGTTCAGAAGATTTAACATCCAATAAAACTTTCAAAGCAGCTAAAACTTCTCTGACCGACACACACAGACTTTCTATCAGACGCCTTTTGACTCCAATAGTCTGTGAAACGTTCAAACGTCTCACCGACAGCTTCTTGAACTCGCTCAGAAGTCATTTATTTCATATCTTTTCTCTCAAAATGTGCTTTTAAAAACTGGAAGCTTTAACAAGCTCTGGCTCTCGTTAGAGTGAATGTGACTGAGCACGAGACACAGGAAACCTGAGAGAGCATTAGACACAAACACTGAATCAAGACACACACTGAGAGATGACAAGCTTACATATACATTGATGCTTAAAAATACATTTCTTTACAATTGATTACAATTTTTATTTGGTACGTATGATATTAATATATCAATGCAAGCTCTATCACCTTAATTTGAAATGTATTTCGGACTTTTTGTTAAAAATTACTTTTTTTATTTTATTATTTATTTTTTCATGTAATTTAATGTAATTTTATTTTATTTTTTTATTTATTTTATTAAAAAATTTTTTTGATTCAAGTAGTTAATATGGAGTAAAAAAAATCCAAAGCATTTGCCTTAGGTGTGTGCAATATTAATAATAATAAAAAAAATCTAAATATTTTTGGGTATTTTGGCGTAAGGGTTAAGTAAAATTTCTATTTTCTGTTTCTGTGGGGGTTTTTTTTCTCCATTTCTTAATTTTTTTTAAATGTCTATATAGTTTTCATTAATAAAAATGATATAAAATTTCAGTTTTAGTTATTTTAGTACATCAAGATATACTAAAAACATTTAGAAATGTTTCCCTGCCAGCTTGCTGAAATAAAGTTTTAAGTTTTATATTTTTATATTTATTTTTTTTTGTTTGGTGTTGACTTATACAGTATTTAGACAATATTTAGCATCCTTCAAAAAATGTGTTTGTGTAACCTTCACATTATTCTAGCTTGTTTGTGTTAATAGGATGTTAATTATTTCTGACTAATACATACAATTTATGTAATATTCACCAGATACAGCCAAGGTGGCTAATTTAAAAAAAAATATTAGTAAATGTTGAGATTAAAAAGTTGCATGGATGTCAAATATTTTTTTTTTTTTTTTTATTATTATTTTGGAACCAATATATTTAAGAAGAAAATGACTTCTTGATTCACTTGAAACTGCAGCACTCAAGTAAAACAATACAGAAATATTTAATTGTTGCCAACCTGAATTTTCCTTGTAAGACTAACAAAACTATTTACCAAAATCATAATTCTCTGTGTCTCTCACATGTTGACATGAATGTATCCAGGGTTTTATACACACACTCACAGACCTGTATAAATACACACACACACTCTCGCACCGGTCTGATGTTAAATTCTGTGCTGTGGATGTGTGTTAAATATTTCATTTGGCCTTTTGTGTTTCAGGCCCCCAAGACCAGGAACCCCTGAGACCCCGAGAAGAAGCGCCCCACAGGCGTCCAGCCCGGCCCTGCAAGCTCAGATCAAACAAGGTCAGTACAAAGAGCCACAGAGAGACCTCACAGACCTGGAGCAGACGCTTCATGCACATCGCTTTCTTTTCAGTTCCTTTTAAAATCTTTACAACAAGGTCTTATTGGTTAATGCATTAACTAACATGAACTAACTATGAGCAATATATGCATTTACAGAATTTATTACTTTTGGAGTTCACTTTTCATGTCTATAGTGAATGAAGGCATAATACTTGATACATTTCTTTCTTTCTTTCTTTTTTCTTTCTTTCTTTTGCTTCAATCAGGAACAGTGCACATTAACAATACATAGAATCCGTGTAAAATGTGCCAGATTTAACCAAGGTGGCTAATATTAAAAATTAATTAGTAATTATTGAAATAAAAATGTGCTCTTGGCATACAATGGTGTTTTATATCATTTTATTTTATCAGATGAACATTTATTCAGCTGAACACATTGCCAAGTTGATTTAGAATTTTTAAATTATTATTATTATTATTTTATATATATATATATATATTTTTTTAGATTAACTAGTTTTTATAATGAATAAAAACATATTTAACCAAGGTGGATAATTTTCAATTGAGGGTTTTGTTTTATTTGATTTTATATATATATATATATATATATATATATATATATATATATATATATATATATATATATATATATATATATATATATATATATATATATATATATATATATATATATATATATATATTATTATTATTATTATTATTATTATTATTATTTTTTTTTTTTTTTTTTTTTTTTTTTTTTTTTTATCTCATCAAATCAGAGGAACTCTTATTCGGCCAAACAGCCATTTCCATGTTGACTTAGAATGTTGAATGCAAGAATTACAAAAAAAAAAGTTACATTTAGTAAAAAAAAAAAAAAAAAAAAGTTAATCATTAACTAATATTAATAAATGCTGTAGAAATATTGTTCATTGTTAGGTCATGTTAACTAAAGATACAAACAAAACATTATTGAACATTAAACAATTTTTATTTTGATAAAATAAAAATATATTTTTTTCATTCTGCACAAATTAATTTGTGTAGTAATTTCTCTTAAAAACATTAATGGCTTTTTTTTTTTTTTTTTTTTTTTTTTAATGATTTCTTCCCATCTTGCATTGAAAGATGACCTGGTCTCTCTATATAATGACTCCGTTCCTTTCTTCAATGCAAGTGTGTGGGATTTGTTTCATCGTCCAGCAGGTGAAAATGCTTGTCTTAGCAAAATCTTCGTTTTTTTTTTTTTTTGTGTGTGTGTGCATTCAGCCTTGTTAGAGAAGTTCTAGATGAAACGCAGCACAGAAATTGTCCCGTTTAGTGCACGGTGTCTGTCTAAAGCCTGTTACACACACTCGCTCTTCCTCAACACGTGCCCTAATTTGTCCCCCGTGCGGAGCAGCTATTGTTCATGCACAATAGAGGAGGACTGTGAAGAATGGTTTGTGTAGAGCTGCACACGCCACACGCCTGTCCGGCTCATTCAGAGGGGAAGTGGCTTCTGTCGTGCTTCTCTTTGACCAGAGGGGCCTGCAGCGTTCCTTTCTCATGCTAAAACCGCAGCGAGCTGTGTCCGGCGTCCTGACACGCGCCTGTCCGATGAATTCTCACGCCGTTCTGAGAGAGCGAGTCCTCTGAGATGTGCTGAGATTATTGATCTAACACTTCTCTTTAGGTTTGTACACATAATGAAAGTTATTCACCGTGTGTAGCGTTTTCTCCCTCCTCTCGTTTCCTCTTATTGATCCGGACGGGTTTGTGAAACTGTGCTTAGCTTGTGTTATTAAGTGTTTTTTAATGGAGTCGTTCTTTAAATCGTGTGCCGAGATAAAAGCCGAGCGTGTGCCGGAGGAAGCAGGGATTTAGAGAAACAAACGCTGGCGTTTTTAGGAGATTTGGCCGTGTGTTACAGAGCTGTGGGGAGGAACGAAGGAACAAGTTTCTGAATGAGAGTCTTGAAGAGGCCTGTCGATTATTTTGATCAACAGAGAAACTGATATCATTTTATTTTAATTGTCTTGTTTTTAAATTACTTTTTTTTTAAGTCAAATAATTATTTTATTTATATGATTTAAAAAAATATTTTCTTTTATTTTCTTTTCTTTTCTTTTCTTTTATATTATTTTATGAATCAGAGGAACTATTATTTGGCTGAACAGTCATTGCCAAGTAGATTCAGCTGTTACATGAAAGAATTGTTAAAGATTTGAGAGAAAAATTGCCAAGGTGAAAAATTTCCGAAATGTTTAAAAATGCACTTTTTTAAATAAAATAAAATAAATGAAAATTAAATTAAATAAAAAATTTAATATTTTTTATTTATTTATTTTATTTTAAACTTTTTTTATGGCCAAAAAAAAAAAAATTAAAAAAAGAAAAATTTGAGTTGAATGGCTGTTAGTACATGTGTATGTACTATTTTACTCCAAACTAAATAAAGTTTTTAGCAGATTAAAAATCAAAAAACAGAAATAGCATGTAGCAAACCTTTACGGTCAACCAGCTTTCTTTTGCTAATACTGATATCTAAATAGCTGTTAACTGTGACATAAACCAATTAATGGTAGCATTAATTATACAAAAAAAATAAAATAAATAAAAATGTTTGTTTTACAGTGTTTTTTGCTATTTACAGAAGATGCTTTTTTATGCATTTTAATTTTAACCATATGATCCACAGGCATGCTTTGACGATGCACAATTAGAGGGTCTCTGTGGATCTTCAAAGATCCTAAAAAGTCTTCAGTCACAAATTAATGCCTTTTAAAAGATTTTAAATCAGAGCCGAAAATCGTGGCATTAAATGAAAATCTTCCTTGGTATTTGAAGTTGTTTTCTAGATTGAATATCTAAACATCCATAAATAAAAATACATCTATTTGAAATGCAAAATAAACATATGAAGTCTTGTTTTCTAAGTATTTATGCTTTATCATTTATCACATTTGAATTAAGTAGATTTTTCTGACCTCACTGACAGATATTTGCAAAAAAAATCTAAATTTTGAGAAAATCACCTTTAAAATTGTTCAAATTAATTCTTAGCAATGCATATTAATATTCAAAAATTAAGTTTTTATATATTTACAGTAGGAAATTTACAAAATATCTTCATTGAACATGTTCTTAACCTAATATCCTAATGATTTTTGGCATAAAAGAAAAATCAATCATTTTGAGCCATACAATGCATTTTTGGATGCTACAAATATATCAAAAAACATTTACCTTTTTGAACATGAGCTGCTGGACCTTTTTTTTATATTGTTGTTGTGTTTTAATTACTGGTATATAGACATCAGCAATACGAAATGTTAAAAGTGTATCATATTGCTATCATATATATAAAAAAAAGTAATAATCTAAACAAGTTGTTCAGGTTTAAAACTTATACTTTTCTGTGTGTGATGTATGTCAAGTCACCTTTATTTACATAGCACTTTAAACAAAATACATTGCTTAACCTGTTAAATGTCACCCCGTCCCGTATACGGGACACCTACATAGACTATACTATATTACAATCAAATCTAATCTAATCTTGACAAACTATATATCGTTGGAAAGGTCTAAGACTCCCAAATATATATTTTACCAATATTTTTTGTTAAAAATTATGTAGGAAAAGTAATAGATGAATTTATGACAAGAGTGCACCCTCAGAAATCTACATTACAAAAGGAGCTTTGACCTTTGTTTAAAAAAAAGACTTCCTCGTTGCCTTTTTCTCTATCACATTTTAGAAATCATCAGAAGTTATATATCACTTGAAAACATAAAATCTCAAAATTCATCCTTCAAAACCCATTTTAAAATCAGACATTGCATTACCATGTAAATGGCACATCAAAATCATGTAACAAAATGTTTTCAGTCATGAATTATAAAAATGTATGTTTGTATCATGCACATTCAAGTCTATCTTCAAAAAGGTGAGTGACAGTTAATAGGTTAAAAGTAAGTGAACAACATTCATTAGGAAAACAGTGTGTCAGTTATGCAAAATAACAGTTAAAGGCAGTTCATCATTGAATTCAGTGATGTCTAGATGTCCTATGCATTCCATTAGTTTTTCAAATTGGTATGTTTCACCGGGCCGCAAAGAAATATAGAGCTGAGTATCATCAGCATAACAGTGAAAGCTAACACCATGTTTCCTGATGATATCTCCCAAGGGAAACATGTAAAGCGTGAAGAGTAGCGGCCCTAGTACTGAGCCTTGAGGTACTCCATACTGCACTTGTGATTTGATATGATACATCTTCATTCACTGCTACGAACTGATGGCGGTCAAATAAGTATGTTTAAACCATGCTAATGCACTTTCATTAATGCCAACAAAGTGTTCTAGTCTATGCAAAAGAATGTTGTGGTCAATTGTGTCAAACGCAATCCTGACTAGAAATCTTACATATACCATTTTTCTCTAAGAAGGAATATAATTGTGAGGATACTACCTTTTCTAGTATCTTGGACAGTAAAAGGAGATTCGAGATTGGTCTATAATTAACTAGTTCTATAGTATGTGACTATATTGAACAATGTCAGCAATATAACGACGGTCAAATACTGTATGTACACTGATTGATTGCTGCAAAACGTGTGGAGTTATAGAAACGTGTTTGTTTGTGATTTTCTCTCCATGCAGGAGTGTGACGCGGCTCACTGTGTCTCTGTCTGCATGCATGGCTTCGCTCTGCCATTTCTCTCTCTCTCTCTCTCTCTCTCTCTCTCTCTCTCTCAAATGCTCATGGGAGTTGTAGTTCTTGCTCACTCAGTCACAGCTGTAGCTCTTCAGCAGTCAAGAGACCAGAAATATTAATAAACGTGTGTTTCAAGACTGGAGAATGAGCATCTTTCGAGAGCTGTCTTGTCAATTTATTTTCAGTTTCTTCTCATTTCTGCTGGATACAGTCAGGGATAATATTGCAATCTTATTTTTGAATAATTATTTTATTATTTTATTATTTTTTCAGGTGCAGTGAAATGGCTTGTATGGAAATACCATCAGATAATGTTTAATTTTTGTTTAGATTTCTCACAAACACATGCAATAGCATCACTAGTTTAAAAGGTTACATCGAAACAATTCTTTTAAACCTTCATCTCATTCAGATTTTGTTGTATTAATCATATATATTTTCCATCTGTTTCCGAGTTTCAGCACTTATTTTATAAAATATTTACTACGGTAGTCATAAATAATACCATGGTAAACAACTATAATAACAGTTTATTTTAATGTCCGATGATTCTACAGTATAATAACTGATTTATTGCATTAAATACCTTTTGGGAAATTGACACCTAAAATTTATTTAAACAGCTTTTTAATAATTATTTTGAATGCTTTGATATTTTTGACTTTCTAGAAATTCATGTATGCAGGAATAATTATTTTGAGCTAGTGAAGACAAAAGGTTATATATTAAAAAAACCTAAAACATTCATGTTAATATTATTTGGTATTGATATCAATCATAATATTTATTCTGTATTATTTATTATTTCTCTCTTTATATGTGTATACTGTATATAATATATATTATTTATTTTCATACATTTATATAATTTATATGCATATATGGATATGTAGGGGTGTAACGGTACGCAAAAATCACGGTTCGGTACGTACTTCGGTTTTAAAGTCTCGGTTCATTTTCGGTACAGTAAGGGAAAGAAATGCAAACATTAAACTGCAAGTTGTTTATTACTATAAACTTTTTTTTTTTACAATTTGTTTACACTTTAAAAAAGATACTTTTTAATAAAATATATATATAATAAAAAAAGAATAAGAAATAAAATACTGCTGCAAAGTTCTCCACTAAATAAAATACTCTCAGTCTCAAACCAATATCATATAATAAAATATAATGAAAACGGACGCGGAGACTTGCGCCACTTAATATATTCGTTTGGAAACACGAAATTGTACCTATGTTCCGCAAACAAAATATTGCAGTCGGTCATTCGGTACACACGTGTACCGTACCGAAAGCCCTGTACCGAAATGGTCCGGTACGAATACATGTACCGTTACACCCCTAATATATATATATTTGAATGGAATTTTATGTGTCAAGTACCCATTCATATTTTGCTGGTTTACCATGGGAAATACCATAAGGATTTAAAAATTAGATATTTTTGTTGTGTTGTTATTATACTCACACTAATAAACACAATAACTGTGTGTTTCCGATGGGGCTTACATTTTAATTTTTGTGGATTTCTTGTGTTCATGTGACTTCTGTACCAATGTATTCAGTTCATTTTCCTTTAATAACACTGCTGGAGGCCTTTCTTTCTTTCTTTCTTTCTTTCTTTCTTTCTTTCTTTCTTTCTTTCTTTCTTTCTTTCTTTCTTTCTCTCTTTCTTTCTCTCTCTCCCTCTGTCTCTGTCTCTCTCTCTCTCTCTCTCTCTCTCTCTCTCTCTGTTTCACGTCTCTTTTCCTCTCTTTTCAAGCTGCGATCGCTGCTCCGTCTTCTGGTTCAGGAGTGTCTCACTCTCCCTCGGTCAATGAAGGTATTCTCTCTCTGAATAAAGGCCTCTCTCTCTCTCTTTTCTTCTCTTTACCTGCGCTCTCTCTCTCTCTCTCTCTCTCTCTCTCTCTCTCTCTCTCTCATCGGCCTGGCGCTCAGTGCCTGTGTGTGTGTGTGTGTGTTTATTGTGTTTGTGTGATTTGCTTCTGTCTCTAGGTTCAGTTGACCTACTCTTCTGCTGTACTCTGTGCTTGTAGTCGTTGTCTGTCTGTGTGTGTGTGTGTGTGTGTGTGTGTGTGTGTGTGAATGTCTTGGACTGCATGCTTATTTTACATATATATCTATATCCACACACACATTTCTCCTCAGGTTTTAATGAACATCAAAAATCATTAATGCAGTTTTTATATAGGCGTAGTATGCATATAAAATGATACATTTTTATTTTAGATTTTCACGTTACTTTTTTAAAATTTTGTTTACCTGGAAATTAGTTGATATTATTAATGCTTCTTAAAAAAATTTAAAACAATTTTAAAAAACAAAAACATATTTTTACATGAAAAATGAAAATATATCAAATTAATTACAGATGAAAATGGTTACATTTATGAAAATGCATTAATGGGAATATTAGCCATTGTAATTTTCAAACATGTTCACTGTAAATGATTTAACTTATAATATTTCCACAAGCTGTTTATATTATATTATTACATTTTTTATTTTTCTAATACTTTCCAGTATTAGAAAGTCAGTCTATAATATTCTGAATTGTCTGTTTCTGTGAATCACATGAGTTTGTATAAACTGATGAGCGGATGTATTTTTCTTAAAGGTAAGTTTGTTGTTTGGTGAAGAAATGTACCCAGTTTCTTTGAAGCTGAATCAGTTTTCATGTGCATTACTGACTTCTGCAAGCTCATTATTTCCCCGAAGCTCTTCCATATATTCCTGATATATGTGATTCTCTGTTGGATGTGGCTCGTTCTCCCTCATGAATCGCCAGCGTTGCTGATGTTCCTGATGTTTGTGAGGCGTTTGGTTTTCCAGGTTCCTGTGAGGATGTGATTCAGCAGTGGTGTTGTGAACGCTGGTGATGGTCTGTCTCTCTGACCCTGTGTGTGTGTGTGTGTGTGTGTTTCTGTAGGCTGGAGTCAGCTGGCCGCTATGCACTGTGTCATGCTTCCTGATCTTCTGGGTTTGGATAAGTTCAGGCCTCCTCTGCTGGAGATGTTGGCTCGCAGATGGCAGGACCGCTGCCTGGAGGTATTCGTTTTATTGATATTTCAATAATTATATGCTTTCATTTAATTTATATACATCCTGTTTTGAGACTTAATGACTTTGAACTGAAATAGAGTTTGAAAAGTAGAGACTTTAGCTAGTAGGTCTTAATGTATCTGTAAAGGTGTGGCGTGTGTGTGTGTGTGTGTGTGTGTGTGTGCTTGTGTCCGTGTGTGTCTGTGTGGTTGTCCTTGTGTGTGTGTGTGTGTGTGTATATGTGTGTGTGTCTTCCCCATGTGTGTGTGAGTGTATGTCTGTCCGTGTGTGTGTGTGTGTGTGTGTGTGTGAGAGTGCGTGTGTATGTCCGTGTGTGTGTGTGTGTGTGTGTGTGTGTGTGTGAGTGCATGTCTGTCCGTGTGTGTGTGTGTCTGTGTGTGTGTGAGTGTATGTCCGTGTGTGTGTGTCTGTCTGTGTGTGTGTGTGTGTGTGTGCATGTCTGTCCGTGTGTGTCTGTGTGTGTGTGTGAGTGTATGTCTGTCCGTGTGTGTGTGTGCTTCTCTCCCTGTGTCTCCGTGTGTGTGTGTGTGTGTGTGTATGTGTGTGTGTGTGTCCGTGAATGTATATGTGTGTGTGCTCATATGTGTCTGTCTGTCTGTCTGTGTGTGTGTGTGTGTGTGTGTGTGTGTGAGTGCATGTCTGTCTGCGTGTGTGTGTGTTTGTGTGTTTCTCTTCGTGTGTCTCCGTGTGTGTTCGTGCTTGTGTGTGTATGTATGTGTGTGTGTGTGTGTGTGTGTGTGTGTGTGTGTGTGTGTGTCTGTCTGTCTGTCTGTTTGTGTGTGTGTGTCTGTCTGTTTGTGTGTGTGTGTGTATGTGTGTTCATATTTGTGTGTGCGTGTGTGTGTGTGTGTGTGTGTGTGTGTGTGATTGTCCGGGAATGTATATGTGTGTGTGTGTGTGTGTGTGTGTGTGTCTCCGTCTCCGTGTGTCTGTGTGTGTGTGTGTGTGTGACGTGCGTGACTGCAGAGGTGTCATACGCCACACTGAGAGAGAAATGAAGAAAGACGGACAGAGAAAGAAAAGAAAGAGACGCTCTGTTAAGCATCTTTAATCCTCTTCCTCTGAGGGTGGCTCTGTCTCTGTGTGTCCGGCAGCTCGAGCACCTGCTAACCCACGGGACAAAGCCACGCTCCGTCTCTCAATGGCTCCTCCGGCTGCTTTCAGGCGTCAGCTTCATCTCAGCGCTCTGCGGTGTCGGTGTGTAAACCTGACGTGTGTGTGTGTGTGTGTGTGTGCTGCAGGTCCGAGAGGCGGCCCAGGCGCTGCTGTTGGCTGAACTGCGGCGGATCGGTCAGTCGGGCCGGAAGGACACCATTGACATGTGGGCTCCGTATCTGCCGCAGTATGTGGACGTGGTCAGCTCTCGTAAGTGTCTTCAATAATGATAGTCGACACATTTCACACACAAGACGTATTATAAAGCATCAATACTAATGAACATAAACCAAGGCAGGGATTAAATCAGTAAATATAACTTGTAATCATTAACTATAGCAATATTTTATCTCTTCTCTCTCTCTCTCTCTCTCTCTCTCTCTCTCTCTCTCTCTCTCTCTCTCTCTCTCTCTTTCTATACTATTTATTTATTTATTTATTTATCATTTAAAACACACGTTAATATGCATATATAAATACACACTCATACAGTGTTCATTTTTTTATTTATATAATTTATTTTATATAATATTTTTATTTATTTTATAAATATTTATAAAATAAATTAATATAGAATTTTGAATCTAAAAAATATAAATATAAATAAAATAAAATCAATTCAATAATTAAATGTAGCTTCTTTGTATTTTGTTTTTTAAACTTTTATTTATTTCTGGAACAGCATCCCAGTGCATCCCTTAGTTCTTCGAGTGGACGTGTGTTTTGTACTTCCTGGCACACACAGGAAGTCAGATGCATCTTTAAAGGATGTGGATGCAGAGGCTCACAGATCTGCTGCTCGTGAATCATGAATCTTTGCGTGTTGGGTTTGGTGAAAACACAACATGTGTCTGCGGCTGTGTTCACACTGGCTTCGATTGTTTGCTCCAGACCCGAGTTCGATCGTCCCGCTGGTCTCGTTTGAGTCTTTGTGTTGTATTGATGTCCCTCAAACATTCTGCTTCGGGTTTGTTCTCATCAGTCTCAGGTGTGCGCTCTGCTCTTTGTTTTCCTACTTTATGCTTTTTAAGAAAGAGTTGAGCACAGTTTTACCCCTGTCTTCATGTTTTTCTCATTGAAACGGGACGTTTCGATCTAGTTCCGTTGCTTGCTAGTGATTGGCTGTTGGTTTTAGGGGCGGGACATTCTCAGTCTACAGAGCGTCTGATTGGACAGAAATCTGTTTGGTTCAATTTTAAAACAATTAAGATTAGTGTTATTAAAAAAAAAGCATATGAGACATATCCTCGATTCCTCAGGTCATGTGTTTATTGAAGAGACAACATTTTATTGGAGAAAAGTACAACTAATATCATATTTAATGTAGTAATAATTTATAAGGTTTCCACTTTGCAGATGTGAAAATGAGGAAAGAGTATTACATTAAATGAAAATCTAGTCGATAGTTGCATTTTGTTTTTAGTTACAGCATGCAAAACAGAGAAAGGAAACGGATTCAATGATTCAGATAAAAATGTGCACTTGATTTGACATCGTAATGAGAACAAATTAAATCACAGCGTCTGGGGTTTTCTCGTACATCACTGGGTATTATTCAGCAATATTTGCAAATATTTGTTTGCCACTTTTTTCATTTTCTGGGGATTTTTTTTTATATATTTTTTTATTTTTGTGTAATTGTTAAATGCCTTTGCAGGTAATATTTTTATTTATTTATTTTTTTGGAAAGTGCTATAATTTGATGTATATTAACAGTGAATGTGAAATTAATTACAAATTTAGTAATGAACTAATGGTTTTCAGTTTGCAAATTATTGCATAATTTAATAGAGGAGAAAGTGTTACATTAAAGGCAAATCTAGTCAATAATTGTATATTTTTTGCATGAAATAATAATCTGGTGCAAAAAGAATCACATCTTGAACAAATTAAATCACAATATCTGTCTTAAAAAAGCTGAGTATTTTTATATATAATATTCTCCTGCTGTCAGTTGCCTCAGAAATGAATTTAGATTCACTCCCTGGTTTATAAATGTGTGTGTGTCTGTGAGTCAGGTGTTCAGTGGCACATTTCTGAATCATAAACACAGACTGATTTCGCTTTTGATTTGCAGTCAGACTGAAAGGTTTTTAAGCGAATCTGTGCCTCTATTCCAGTTAAAGGTCAGCTCTCGCTCTCACAGAAACAACACCGATGCATGCTGGGCATTAGCTGCTCTGGAAATGAATAAATGACCTTTTCCTGGTCACAAAAACATGCGGAATAAACCACACACACGCAATGAAAGCCAGACAGGTGCATTCTGGGGGTTTGGTCATGGGTTCAGTATTATATTTAGCACAAATATAGTATTGTTATAAATGTTTCTTGAGCAGTAAATCAGTTATTTTCATGATTTCTGAAGATCATGTGACACTGAAGACTGGAGCAATGATGCTGAAAATACAGCTGTGCATCACAGAAATAAATTACACTTTAACACAGATTCACACAGAAAACAGCTGTTTGAAATGATAATAATATTTCACATTTTACTGTATTTTACATTTTATTTTATGGTTTTAATTTTAGTTTTTAGGCTGCAGAGGGGACTAGACTTCATGCTTGTGTGTGTGTGTGTGTGTGTGTGTGTGTGTGTGTGTGTGTGTGTGTGTGAGAGAGAGAGTGTGTGATCCTCTGTTCTGGGCTCTATTCACCCGTCACTTCATTAAGGAGACCTCCATGAACTTCACTTGCACACACACACACACACACACACACACACACACTCGCTCAGGCAGCTGTTGTCTCCTTGATCATCTGAATGAATGAATGACTGCGGTCTATTTTTCCTCATCTTTCGTTCTCTCACCCTTCCTCCAACACTTGTAACTTTTAAGAATTCTTGTTGCTGAAACTATTCCAACAACTTTGATATCAATCAATAATATTTGATTTAATAAAATTCATTGATTTATTGATTTATTTTAGTTTTTGTTCATTTGTGGTTTTATCTTTTTTTTTTTACTTTTTTTTTTGATGTATTTTATTTTATTGGATATTTAAAAAATTAAAAAAATTAAAAAAAAATTTCTTTTGTTTTATTTTTGCATTTTATGTTATTCATTTTATATCGTAACATTTTATTTTATAAAACTTTTTTAATATATTTAATTTTCTCTTTCTTTTTCTTTTGTTTTTTTGTGCTGTTTTATTTTTTTTTATTTTAACTTTTTCTATTCTTTTATTATTTATTTTAGATTTTTCCTTTTCATTATCGTTTATTTTATTTGTGTTATTCTCTTCCTTTGGTTGTTTATTATATATATTCATATATATATAATTTTTAAAATGTATTTTTATATTTTAACTTTATACTTTATAATGTTTTTGTTTCTTCGAATATTTATTTTAATTTATTTTGACTTGTTTTTATCCATTTTTTATTTTATTATTATTATTATTTTTCTTATTGTAGTTGATTTTATTTGTTCCTTCCTTGGCTTGTTCTATCTGTTCATTCACACGCCTCCTCTTCCTCTCCCTCACCTTCGCTCCTGAAGCCTGGTTCCCCTGTTAGGATGTTGAGGGCTGGGATTTACCCTTCCCAGCATCCCCTGGGGTGATGAGCGGTGGGAGGGACGGATGAGCGGGTGATTAAACCAGGCCTCGGGCGGTTCTTCCGTGAGAGAGCGCTCCGGCCTGCGGATGTGCCTCTATAATCCCACACAGCTCGCGCACACACACCCTGAGGCTGAACGCCATACACACACACACACACACACACACACACGCTAAAAAACCCTCCAGACCAGCCGTTTATCTTCAAGGAATATTCTGGGTTATTTACAACTTAAGCTCTATCGACAGCATCCGTGACGAGCTGTCAGTTACCTTCAGAAGAGTTCAGTCTCTGCTCTCAGACTGTAAAAACACAAACCATTCTTATTCTTCACGCGTCGCTGCATTATGCTCACTCTGAATGCAGTAATTCTTAATGCATAATGCATTATGATCATTTACGAGATGATAAACTAATGCCTTCTGGTATTACTGGTAGTGAATCTGGATTGATGTATGATGTATTAAGTGTGAATCCTGATAAAGTCATCATAAGACCTCATAAAGTTTGGAATATAATGCATAGGACTTCTTTTATTTTAGTCTTTTTTTTAAGCTTGACAGATGTAGTCCCCACTCCTTATATATATATATATATATATATATTATAACACACTATAACCATAGTTTTATATATTTTAAATTCATTATATTTTCTGTTTTCACTTTGATTTTAGTTGGTTTTAATAATTTTGTTAAAATATTATAAAATAAAAATATATTTTTAATGTGTGTATAAATTCTTCCTTTTTCAGTTTTATATAACTTTTTTTTATTATTATATATTAATTTATTTTCTATTATGATTATGTATGTTTTACTACGTTTAGCATTAAATATTATTATACTTTAATTTTATAATTTTTTACTATGCTTTTATTTGATTAAAAATAGTATACTTTATTATTTTTATTATTATTATTTTAGTTCTTCAACTTGAAAATGAGAAATGTTGCCTTGGCAATATCTGAAATGAAATAGGTTTTTATTTATATTTTATTTCAGCTAATATTTATTTCAGCTAATGAAATGTTAGTTTAACTTTGGTGTGAAGATTTATTAAAATTTGCTTTGCATGGAAGTTTTTGTTATATTTTGTTTTATATTTTGTAATATATATATATATATATATATATATATATATATATATATATATATATATATATATATATATATATATATATATATATATTTTTTTTTTTATATTTTGTAATATATATATATATATATATATATATATATATATATATATATATATATATATATATATTTTTTTTTTTTTGCATTTAATATTTTTAATTCAGCATTCTCTAGTATATAATTGAAGTTTGGAAATACAATACTCTAATAAGCATAATAAAATTCACAGCATAAATCTATGATAAAATTAAATATTTTCAATGGTTGCTTTTGGATACTTTTTTTTTCTTTCTTTTGTTACATTTAAAAACCCAATGTATTTTTATGATCTGAAAAGAATGACGAACCTTGTGAAGAGGCTCAGAAAGCACTCCAGCTCAAACTTGAATCATGTTTCGTCTCGTATAAAGACAGAAAGCGGTCTCTCACTGCTGTGTGTTTTCGTAGTGTCCTTGTGTTCCTGTAACGTTGTCGTGCTGGTGGTCATGATGCGTGTGTATGAAATCACGAAGCTGATCTGAATCTGAGACACAACGGGTGGAGGCAGAGGGAGGATGGATGGGTGGATGGGGTTAACAAGGCCGGCTGGAAGCAGTGTGTCAAGCTTGACACGGCCGTTTGACCTTGCTGGAGGCCGATTTCGCCCAACCGACACAGCATCTCTGAATTATGAGCTGCTCTGTGTGTGTGTGTGTGGATATCACGCTGTGAAGTCGTCTTGTGTTTATATGCCTCACTGAAGACACACAAAACTCACAATCACAGCTCAAGCCGTCAAACCCGAACACTCGTGAAGCGTCTGTCTCTCATTATCACGCTTAACAAATCAAACACTGTGGTGACGTCCTGTAATTCAGGAATTCACTAATAAGCGCTAATAAACCATCTTTTATCTTCTACCTTTGAGGTTGGAGCCTCTTAAGTGAGTGTTTCGGAACATCTAATGTTGCAAATGTGTTCCAAATATGTTCAACTGTAGCGATTTTAAATGTTACTTTTATGATCAAATGGAATTTCTATTTAAACGTGATTGTCATATTCGGTCGATTTTATTCTTGGATATGGTTGCTATGCATTGTGGGATTGTCTTTTCTGTTAATATAATGCAATGCGATTATGATGCTCCCGTAGAATTAATTTTAATATTAGATTTAATTTAATTGGGAGTCTGATCTTGGACCTGTTTGTCCCAGGGTTATTATAGTTAACTAAAGCTTAAACCATAAAAAAAAAATATATTAGTTAGTGTGTGTGTGTGTGTGTGTGTGTGTGTGTTTATATTTATTTTTATTTATATATATATATATATACATACATACATACATACATACATACATACATACATACATACATATATATAGATATAGATATAGATATATATATATATATATATAACATAAAAACACAAAAACACACACACATACATAGACTGGACTAAACTTTAATTTATTTTATCTAGACAAGGTAGCTTTTTTATTTAGTTTAACTGAATAAGAATAATTATATCATGATTATAACTAAATGAAATAATAAAAAACATATATATATATATATTTAAAATAATAACTAAATACAAATAAACTATATAGACATTTAAAAAATTAAAATGACAAACGTAACAAAATTACTAAAGCACTGATTAAAATGAAAACTAATATGATTATAATAATGGTAGTTTTAATATTTAATATTTCTTTAAATGCTTTTTAATTGTATATTTAGCTTGTATTATTAGTTTAATTAACTTAAGCACTTCAACTTATTTTATTTCAGTTTCACTTTTTCATTTAATATCAATTACACGCATGGAATAGTCGCTCTTGTACATTAAAAATAATAATAATGAACTTAAGTTATGTCAGTGTTGATTATTTTATTCTCTTTAATACAACATTTTCTTTAAATCAGCTCAAATTAAGGTCAAATCAAGTATAAATACTTTCAGTTTAGGTCAAGTTTTTTCACATTGCAATAGTGAGAATGAATTGTATTTATTATTTAGATTTTACTTTGCTTTTCATTTAATGAAAAAACAAAACAAAAGTAGCTATTATTTGTGTCCTGTGTTAATGCAGATATCTCTGTCAGTATGGGATTGTTTTTCTTCTCTTGTGTGGTTTTCTCTCTCTTCTGTCAGTCAGATCGTGATCAGTCTGACAGAGTTTAAAGCTCAGTCCGGTTTCTCTCTCCGCCGAGGGTTGGCGGGGGTCTGGGGGTCTCATTAATTAGCGCACCGTCTAGATTAGCTCATTCTCACCTTTAAGCAGCATTGATTAATTTGCAGCCTCTTTAATGAAAAGCTTATTTTAATTGGTAATTCCAGGATAAGCGCCGAATGAAGGCGCCGAATGGAAATGGCGGTAATCAGGCGCTAAAGCTTAATAAAGCCTTGATAATGCAAAGCACCAATAAACCCTGATGAGCTTTTTAACGAGGTTTGTGGAAAAGAGGCGACAAGAAAAATGCTGTTTAGTCGCAGCGGCAACAGCTGGATTTTCACTCTGTGATTGGTTTGTTTGCAGCGGGAACCGCCCCCGAGTCCGGCCAGCCGGCCCCGCCCCCTGCTGAAGCCCCGCCCACCGAGACCAAAGCTCCAGAGGAAGAGATGGACGTGACGGATGATGACATCACTGCAGGTATGGATGTGTTCCCAAAGTACCAAATTCCTGAAAACCACTTTTAATTATCACAGTGATAATGCGGTTTATATATATCAATATTACTGCGATTTCTGTTATAGTAAACTAAAGAATATAAAAAGAAAAAGAAAAAAGAAATACTTGAAATAAAATTTAGTTTGGCACGATATACTAAAATAACTCAAATTGAAATGTAAAAATGTATGAAAACCATCTAAACATATTTATAAAAATAAACAGAAATTACATTTTTTTAAATAAATGTTTACACATTAAAGTAGAAAATTCAAAAATAAAAATGAATTATATATATATATATATATATATATATATATATATATATATTTATATATATAAATAAATTGGTACTAAAATTCAAATGCATTGAAATTTATCGAAACCAAAATTATTCCAAATTTCATTTTGACAAAACAAATTCACTCAATTTGCTCCACATATTATTTTTTAATTTAATGATATTATGTTTTCACTCCAGCTTATTGAAAACCTTCTTATTTCAGTTTTAATTTTAGTTATTTGAGTACATCAAATTAAAAATGTATATAATACATAATATTTATTTTATTTCAGGTGACAAAGTTTGTTTTAATGGTGATATTTCATATTTATTTATTTGTTTTTTTATATTTAGTGATAGAAACCCTCCTCTCTCTCTCTCTCTCTCTCTCTCTCTCTCTCTCTCTCTCTCTATATATATATATATATATATATATATATATATATATATATATATATATATATATATATATATATATATATATATATATATATATATATAATGAATTTATCAGACACTTTATTTCAAAGCAATTTACAAAAGAGAAGCAAAAGCAATTCATCAAAGAGCCAAGAATATTTGTAATATACAATGCCAGGTTTATGAGACAACTAGATTAGGATATAAACTAGATTAAAAAGCATACAATATGCTCAAAACTGCTCTTTATTAATCTGTAAAAGACGCAAGATTTTAGTAAGACTTTGTGTGACACAGGCAGCCCTCGACTCGGATGGTTCGCCTGATTTAATTCTGCAGAATAAATGGAAAAACAATGTCAATAAGTGAAAAATGAGAGTAGAAAATGATAAATCGTCAAGCATGTCTGTGTTATTGACTGGACGCAGAGAGCCGACTGGACTTTCAGTAGTTCTAGAAACAGTGATTGCTTTACAGACGTGTGTGTGCAAGATAGCATGGCTTTACAGAGTACTTCTGTTTTGTTCAGATTTATATGATTCAGTACAAATGCATGTGGAAATCACATCAGTTCACAAGGATAAACTCAAGTCTACAGGTTTCTTTCGTTGGGATATACAGACCTAAACTGGCTCATTATCGTAGGTTTTCACACTGGATGATAGAAGGGTGTTTGGATAGAGAGAGGATCGATGGAGAGATAAACAGTGTCTCACCTTAATGTGATGAAAGTGTTTCCTGTTAATCCTCCTCCACCAGCTAAACAGTACTGACGTGCATGAGAACGGTGACTTTATAAACGTCTTTCTCGTGCCTGCATGTCAGTTTTGTGTCTGTGTGGGGGAAAGTTACTTTTAAAAGTGATGCATTAAAATAAAGTAACTAGTTACTTTTTATTGAAAGTAATGCATTATGTTATTTTTGCATTACTTTTTAAATCTGGGCTGGTCTCGCTTGTTTGCTTTTAATATAAAAGTTATATTTTTGGTCGAATTTAAAAGCCCTTTCACATCAAAAGCCTCGGAGTGAAGGAAACGTAAATTCACATCTGTACGATAAAACACAGAAGAGGAAAGTTTAAAACTCTTCAGCAATAAAAAAGCAAAAATGTTAGTTAACCTTGTGTAATTTTTGCTGCTTATTAAGGTTGATTTGGATCTTGAAATATCTGGGGCATATCGATTAATAAAATGGGATTAATAAAGGATATTTGTATCATTTATCATATTCTGAGTTGCTTTTAACGTTTTTTATTAATTTTGAGGAAAACTAAATCTAAATCTAAATCAGTTAACTATTTGAAAAAGTAACTTTGAAGATAAAATATATTTTCTCGTAAATTAAAAAGTTATGCATTACTTTACTAGTTACTTGAAAAAAGTTATCTGATTACGTAACCTGCGTTATTTTTAATGCGTTACCCCCAACACTGGTGTTTCGTGTTTATTATTGATCGATCTCAGATTGATTAAAAAAGTGAACATATTTATGTTTGGGGGGGAAACGACATGTCATTTTTACTGCTCGGACAAAACAGGAAAAAAAAGTTTTTTCTGTTGTGTTTTTGTAAAGTTTTGCATATAGAAGATAATCTGTGAAAATGACAAAAAACACTGCATTTTAGATGCTAGACCAGTAGTTGGTGATATGCAATATACATGTTCATGATTCACAGATGTGTGTTTTCGTAGTTTACACCGAAACAATGACGGTATTGTTTTCAAAAACTTGCACTTTGAAGTCTGTTTTCAAATGTTCACATTTTCAGCCTCCCACAATTCCTCTGTCGTATAAATAATTGGCCAAAACGTGTAACATTTTTTTGCGTTAGCAACCCTTCAGTCAATTCAGCAGAATTGTATGTGATTGAAACAAATAAAAAAAAAATGTTTTCATTGAAGTAAAGATTAAAAAAAAAAAGATACAAATATTAGATGAAACTTTTGAAACCGACATTTAAGCACAAAAATGTGGAAAAAAAACGTATTAGATAATATTTAAAAATAACAAAAATACTACTAATAATGACGTAATACTAACAAAAATTGTCATAAGCAAGCACATAGCAAATAAAAAAAACCTAATGCAAAATAATAATTAAAAATAGAATATAAATAATACAAAAATAACACGATTGATGCTTCTTTACCTGTAAAGAAATCTGATGCAACATGAACAAATCTACACATAATGATGCAAATTGACGCTTTTCAATAATATTCATATTTCCTTTTAACCGCTACAGCTGTAATAGATTTAGTTTGTGCAATATCTTCAATTAGTGAAGCATTTTTGTTTATTTTGGTGACATTTTTGCCCCATGCCACTGTTATTTTCAAACACTATTTTAATATAATCCAAGTCAAGTCACAATTATTTACATAGCACTTTATACAATACAGATTTTTTTTAAAGCAGATTTACAGGAAAATAATGATTCAGAAATTAGTTTTGCATGGCTGTTTATCTCTGCATATGTGACTCTGAGCACAAAAGCAGTCTGAAGTCTCTGGGGTATATTTGTAGCAAAGCCAAAAATACATTGTGTGGGTCAAAATGATCCATTTTTCTTTTATGCCAAAAATCGTTAGGCTATTAATTAAAGATCATGCTCCATGAAGATATTTTGTACATTTCCTACCATAAATATTTAAAAACTTAATTCTTGATTAGTGATATGCATGGTTTTGTTCTCCAGGGTCACTTTCGCCAAAACAATTCGCCAAACAGTTTCGCCAAACTTTTCCATTCATCTCTCGATGTCTGTGTTGTATTGCAAGATTTAGTAGTGAAAGAGAAAAATGTGAGTGTGTGGGAGATGCGGTCAGTCTCAAAACCAGCTCACTGTCATATTAGTAGCTGGAGAGGTCAAAGGTCAGAGTGAATCCACCCCCTCCTCGGATGTCATGATGTTTGATTACGGTTACAGGAAGTGGGCGGAGCAGAGCAGAGCTGCTGTGTGTGTGTGTGTTTTCATTTGTGTTGTGAAAGCTTTTTTTTTTTTTACTATACGTGTTTGGACGTCTAATATTTCTCAGGACGGATGAGTCGTCCGCCTGATCGTGACAGAGATGGAGAACTCCTCAGCGAGGAGCCACAACTGCACAGAATTCAGCTCTCAGTCTACAAACACACAATCACGTTAGCGCTGCGTAACCTCTTTACAAATACATGATCATTTTACAAACGTGACAGCGCTGATGCACTGCGCTTAGTCGCTGTCTCAAACCGGTTCTGTGTGTTCGCTCAGGGCTCAGAACGACAGAGAAGAGCACTGCAACCTCTCAGAGGTCAAAGGTCAGAGGTCACGACACCTGTCAGGCTCTTCTCTTGGCTTGGTTCTTCACTTCCTTTCTTTCTTCTGTTCTTGTATCACCTCATCTTTTGTTCTCTCTTCTCATCTCATCTCTTCTGTTTTGATTTGTTTCTTCTCTACTGTTCTTCTGTAATCTCTCCGGGTCTCATTTTATCATCTCCCCTATAATCTCACTGTTTCAGTTTCACTTTTTTTTAATTTATTTTTTATAATTGTATCTGCTCTTTTTTTTATTCAACTGTCATCTCCTATCTCTTCGGAGTGCAGGACTTTTAACTTTAATCTGCCAGATTTCTATCCATTGCGTTTATGCTCATATTCTGACCTTTGACCCACACAAATGCCCTAGATTGTTTTCTTTTAACAGCCCGTAGATCAGCTAGAGCTGAAACCACCTCATGACAGATTTAGCCGTGTATTTGTGTTGAGTGTGTTCATCAGGAGGTTCTCCGTTGGCTTTATGAGTGTGTGAGGGAGCGTTTGCCCTCAGGCTGTTCTGGATCCTCGTAAAACCAACAGTGACTCGATAAAAGCCCAAATAAATGAAGAATAAGCCAGCAGCTGCATCATCATCATCACGTGATTCCTTCAAGAACACCAAACCAAACACCTTCTGTTTCTCCAGACTCTTTCTTCATGAGTTTTTTCATTCATGACTTCTTCATTTATCTGTAAGGTGATAGACCCCTGAGGTTTGTTGTTTGGATTGAGGTTCTTCGAAAAATTATGTGTTGATGGCACTTCATGATTTGGAAACGTACTATGCAGAAGCTTGAATGGGCAGATTGAGTGCACTGTTCCTTTAAGAGTGATCTCATGCATAACACAATATCAGTGTGTTCAGCGGTCACATGTTGATCTGGATTCAGATCTGATGATGATGATGATGTCATAATGGCACATTAATGTTGTTCTTAAGATAGAGAACAGCCTCCAAGATCATTAAACACATGAACGTTAATAATTTAGTGCAGCGGATCCACACTGGGGAAATTCAGACAGACTGATATTAAAGATTCAGCTTTGATGTCCAGAGAGAAACCTGTGAAGAGAATCAGAGCTTACTGGAAACTGAGAGAAGAGCGCTTTTTATTTTTTACCTTTGTTTTGGTTTTGGAATCTTATTTGCGTTTGATAATGTAAAAGTATTGAATGTAGTTGGTATTTGTTGCTATGCAGTTGCTAGGGTGTTCTGAGAATTCACTAGGTGAGGTGCTTCCTTGGGCTTTGAGTGGTTGTTGCCCTACTGTTGCTAAGGTATATTGTTTTTAAGTGTGTTACTGTGTGTTTTGGCTGTTGCTATGCAGTTACTAGGGTGTTTTGAGTGTTTAGTCTGTTGCTATGCAGTTGCAAGGGTGTTTTGGGTGTTAAAACTGTTGCTATGCAGTTGCTAGGGTGTTCTGAGTGTTTTGGCTGTTGCTATGCAGTTGCTAGGGTGTTTTGAGTGTTTCGGCTGTTGCTATGCAGTTGCTGGGGTGTTCTGAGTGTTTAGTCTGTTGCTGTGCAGTTGCTAGGGTGTTCTGGCTGTTGCTAGGGTGTTACTGTGTGTTTAATCTGTTGCTATGCAGTTGCTAGGGTGTTTTGAGTGTTTAGTCTGTTGCTATGCAGTTGCTAGGGTGTTCTGAGTGTTCTGGCTGTTGCTAGGGTGTTTTGAGTGTTTAGACTGTTGCTATGCAGTTGCTAGGGTGTACTGAGTGTTCTGGCTGTTGCTATGCTGTTGCTAGGGTGTTTT